>NC_056741.1:1247487869-1247490369 GCF_019279795.1 Protopterus annectens | reverse complement strand
TTATTTTTATTTATTTATTTGTTTTATTTATTTTTTGTCTGTGTGGACTTGGAAGTTTAAGAAATGGTCTAGCCAGATCCTTAGATATTTGAATGAAGTTGTTTCTATTTGAGTACTGTTAATATATTTAATGTTGGAAGAATTTGGGGATTTTATAAGTTCTTCAGATGTACCAAAGAGCAGGCTTTTTGTTTCTGAGGTATTAAACAGAAGCTTATATTTTATTAACCATATGTTAAAAGTGTAGGTCTTGTTACATAACATGGGACAAATAAAAGATGCAGCATGGGGTAACCATGCTGTGAGCGAATCCATCATGCATAGCAGGGTTACCTGTATCATTATTAACATCTTTCCATCTCCTGGTACATCTCTGGTGACCTAGTTTATTTGGAAACTGGATTTTTCTCAGCCTTGTGTATGTATTTCATCACATCACTTTTCAAGTTTTTTATTGTCACACTACATATTCAGTATAGATACCATGTGCATGCAATACGCATGTCAACAAACATTTACATATTCCTTATTCATTACATCTACTGTCTAGCATTGTTTCCTCACAGCAAGAGGTTCTCCTGTTTGATTCTCGGCTGGAGTGCCTTCTGTGTGGAGTCTGCATGTCCTCCCTGCAGTCGAGTGGCCTCCGAAAGACATGCGTGAATGGGCGTGCCTTCGCTGAAGGTTGGGCGTTGGGCTGGCAACTCGGCACCATAAAAATCTACTGCCAATCATTAGCGGACCGGAGTTCCGCTGTGGCAACCCCTAACCAGGAAAAGCTGAAAAAACAAGCAACAACAACTGTCATACATGTACAGTCTCTGATTACAACCTATCATTTGCACTGGTCCTTTTCTCAGCAATGTTGCAGTTTATCAGCTTCAATTTGCAACTCAGTTTGATGACATTTATCACTAAAACTCGATCTTCCTACTACACTCTATACAATGACTTGGCAAACAAGTATCTGTGCTATAATGTGCAACACATGAACTGCACAGCAGTACAGATCTCTGAATACTACCGGCATAAAATCCTAACAACTTGCACATAGGCATTAGAGATTCATATATTTTGTGAGTTGCTACATATGTAATACATTTAACTTAAAGTGCTACTAAACATTTCAGAGTTATGTACACATACATTATTTCAAAGATAATCATTATCAGACTTTGGTACTGGCTGACAGAAACTTTTATGAGATACATTGAAATTTGTCTTCCCTGGTTGATCTGTCAGTGCCCAGTAAAATGAGCAGAGAAGATGAAAATGAAAGCTGCTTCCAAAGCCAAATATACTCAAAACACACAAAGTTTAAAAGTACAGCATGAACCAGGCCAGTGAATGGGAAATACAAGTGATTTAAATAAATGTTAAGATAAGTGCACTACTATAAATCTACTTCCCTGGGTAGAAAATGGAGTCTGAATGCTTTATTTGTTTTTAGCTTGTGCCCACCCATGAGCTTCAGTAATTTTCAGACGTGACCTTCCTAGTAATTGTCAATCACCAGAAATCCTGAAAAATACTTCTTAGGACCTGGCTTTGGACTATTGCTACTGCTTTGCTACTTGTGAAAGAAAGAGTACAGGGGCACTAATTTCCTACAGGTCTCTGACTGGACATTGTGTATGAGACTTCACTGAGTGGTCTGGTTGCATTTTTGTTGAGAACCCTCTTCAAGGCCTTTGTACAGCTTCACTTTCTATTGTGGCCAGCTGTTGAAGGTTCCGTCTTAGTTCATAGGTTCATAGATTAGTACTAGGCTAATTGCCCTTGTGAGCCATTTTAAGTCTAGCCAATTATCCTTTGTAAGTCTCAAACCCTGCACCTTGTCTTTGTAAGGCAAACATCTTAACCATTAGGCCACCCTCCCAATGTAAATGGTGGTCTTCATAGATTAGTGCTAAGCTAACTGCCCTTGCGAGCCATTTTAAGCTTAGCCAATTTACCCTTGTAAGTCTCAAACCCTGCACCTTGTGTTTGTAAGGCAAACACCTTGACCATTAGGCCACCCTCCCAACCCCCAATTGAAGACTACAAGTGGACTTAACACATCAACACCTGGTTTAATACTACTTGTCAGGAAGTAGTTAGGGATTACTGCTACTCTTTGCTTCCAGTGAGAGAAGGAACAAAAGATCATTAATCCCTAGCTGTATGTAGCTGTGTTGAGACCAGCACTATCTCCAGTACCAGACAGAGTCATTGGTAACCAGAGGTGCTATCTCCACTTCCACATAGACAGCACCTCCAGTGATCAACTCCAGCCTCGTAGACACTACTTCTACCTTAGGCCCACATTAGTAAGCACCTGGAACTATGCACTTGCACTTTTCAACTGTCTCCATATCCAGCTTGCTTCAAGTGGCATCCTGAGAAAATTTGCCAATTGTCTGCTGTTTACTGTGACAACCACCTCTTACTTAATCTAACACAGTGTGTGAGAGATGTAGTTATATAATGTTATTAGAGGCAAAACTCTCACATAATGTCA
>NC_056741.1:1247407869-1247482869 GCF_019279795.1 Protopterus annectens | reverse complement strand
GTACCACACGTTCAGACCCACCTCATTAGATGAGGGCACTAAAAGCAGCAGTGTCTCTGTATTCATAAAACAAGACTATGCCTCTAGACTCAATAAGCAGACTAATGACCTGGAATTCCATGTCCAACTTATCAATAACCAAACTGCATTATCACATTGTAGCCAATTACAGGACCACCTCTATGACTCCTTTGCCCCATGACACCTACCTATCTAATAATGAAGCCCTAAGCATTCAGCCAAACATTATTTTCTCAGGGGACTTGAACTACCCCTCCAAGTAAGTGGAAAACTGATACATCCCCAAACATGTATGTCCAGAGATTTCTGGACTTCATAAACATAAACTGGATCAGGTAGTCTGTAGCTCAATGATGGGCTAAAAAAATCTTACATTTAGTTCTTACCAATATGGAGCAGCTCTGATCCCCTCTAGTTGTAACACCATCCCTAGTCAAATCAGAACAAAAATGAGTCATATTCACCATAAGACTGAAGCAGGAAACATCATACAATTACTCTTTATTCAGAGATATGCCTAAACAAATATATTAAAGCTGAGCTGGCAAAATTCATCTTTTCCTTCTACCCTGAGGGTTCTCATACACGTGTAGAATTCACCACCACCAAAGTCTACAAACATGTAAATAACTACATAGAAGCATCTGATCCCCCTTCAAAATAAATACAATACCAAGTTTAAAATTAAATTCTTGTAGTGGATCTCTAACATAAATAGGCTCTACAATAAAAGGAAAAAGCTCACCACACGTAAAAACAAATCTAATCCTTTAAATGACAAAGATGCTCTTTCTAATGCTAACAGAGAACTTCAGACTATGACTGAATCAGCCAAAGACAGATAAGAGGTAAAAATAGCATCTCAGGCAAAAGGCAATAGCAATCACAAAGCCTTTTTTCACTATTCCAGAAACCTCAGTAATAATGTTCAAAATTGCACTGAGCTAATACAAACTATGTAATGTACTATACGCCTGAAGCCAAAGCCAATCTACTAGCAAACAAATTTAGCTCAAAATCCTCTCCCCCATCCCTCTTGCCCAAATCTCTTACCAATGTCTATGTCTTTCCTTCAAATTTCCAAGAAACAATTCCTAAACGCACTATCCAAGGGCAAGAAACACTGCTTTTGGAGGCCAGAAAACAAAAGAAGGTGCCCAGTGCTCAGCCTGAAGCATGACCTGTCAAACCCACTACAGAGACTTTTTAATATTAGCTTCCAAACAGGGTTCAAACCTAATGAGTGGAGAATGTCTACAGTCACCCCCCCTTCACAAAGGTGAAGCATCAACAAGTCTGGGCAACTGTAGACCTATAGGCCTGACCAGCCTCTTGTGTAAGACTATGGAAAGGATCATTATAGAATTATTAAACAAAGACATAGGCAACCTACAAAACATAGACCTGAGCCACTTTGGTTTTATCAAAGGCAGATCCAGCTACTCAGCCTAGTTGGTCTTTACAGAAACGTCACCAAAACAACGGATGATGGAAAAATTGTTCATACTGCATATCTGGACTTCAAAAAAGCATTTGACACCATCTACTATTCAGACAGAGTTGAACTCATCCAGCAAAATATAAATACCTATATAACTTGTTGAATAGCAAACTAACTCACACATAGAACCCAAAAAATTAGGGTGGGTGGAACTATCTCCACCAAATGACCTGTAAGCAACAGAGTACCCCAGGGCATGGTCCTTAGGCCACTGATTGTTGGCATCTATTTCTCAGAGGTTAAGCCAAATGTTCAGGGCATATGGCCAACAAAGTTTGCTGATGACTGTAGACTTAGTGCCATTATAAACTCTCCAGAAGATACCAGGATCCTTCAGGAAGGCCTGTCACAAATAGGTGGGGTCAAAACCATACCCTAAAACTAAATTTCATAAAGTGATTTACAGTATCCTTCAGTAAGCAAGATGTCCCCTGCAACCATCACATTGACTACACTCCCTGGAAAATTGATCCAGTAGTGAGGGACCTGGGAAAATATTGAGACAATGAGCTGTTGTTTGACAACTGAGTGTCAACTGTCATTAAGAAGTCCTCCTTTATAGCACAACTTATTAGCAAGGATATGACATTCAAATCTAGGAAGGTGATCATTTCACTGTACACTGCACTCGGTATGTCAGTAATTGAACACAATGCCTCATTCAGCATATATCTTTCCAAGCACCTGACTCATTTCAAGTGACCACAATATTTTCTCACCAAGAAAATCAAGGAACTAAATTACACAAGCTACTCTAACTGCCTTATAGCTGTATGCCTCTACTCAATATACTACAGGCTGCTAAGGGAGATCACTGCCTTGCAAACAGATCATCTTCCGAGACCATCCTTGCAAATCTTCTGCACCTTCATAAGTCCAATAGTGACAGAAACACCCACTCTGGAGACCTCAGACTCTATTGCAACCTGAAAAAAACATGCTGGAGGGATCAATATGTCTCAAAGAGAATACCACTTCTCTGGAGCCGCCTTCATCTCCATGCAAAATGAACTACATCTTTTACTTTATTCAAACTCAGCTTGGATGCACGGATGGAAAACCTTAAGGTCCCCGTGGTTTGGCACCCTTCTCCATTATGGACAGGTAAAAAGGTAAACACCTTAATCAAAGTAATGGCTATTCATACTGCTCAAAGGGTTCTCACACAATGCTAAAGGATTACTTAATTGTGGATGTACAAGACTTCCACAAAATACAGGGCCCTTGGTACTGATCTACTTAGTCTAGAAACCCATTGGGAATGCATGCCTACCCTGCTAAAGATCCTAACAGATCAATAGCCTGTTAAGTACATATGAACCAAAAGCCCTTTTTTTGAAGGAAAGTAGGAACTTCTGTGTCTCCAACCTCCTTAAGTAAACTAATTCTACAGTTGCAGAAGTGTAGAGAAGAGAGAAAACTCCTCACACAGTCAGCGACTACTGGCATGCAAACAAACTTCTAGCGATGGAGGTATAACATGACAGAGGGCATTAGCAATTCACAAATTCTGTTATACAAAGCATAGAAATCAGCCAGACCACCACAGCTCATGAATATATACATTTAGTTAATTTAAAATAACAGAGAGATAACCGCTTTCGTGTTATGTAGCCAACGCTTCTTCAGATCATACAGACAAAATCATTCATCCATCTTAAAACGGTTGAGTATCCAATCAATAGTGATTACATCATCCTAACCAATTACACCATTAAGTCAATTGCCTTGCTTTTAACGCTGGTTTTAAAGGAACACATACATTCAGGCCAGGTTGTTTATCAGCCTGTAGTCTTGGAATCCATCTAAGTTCCATCAACTCCATATGGTTCTTTGTATCACCCCTCCAAAACTTACATAAACAATTTGTAAAACTCTAAAAACAAAACCATGTCCTGCATTTTTATTAATATGTTTGGCTAAAGTATTGTTGTTGTTGTTTATTTTAATATCATACATATGACTAAAAATCCTGTCCTTCAACATTTTGTTCATTTTACCGACATAGAATCCTTGGCAGGATTTACAAGTAGCCGAATATATCACATTCGCAGTGCTACAGTCTGCATAGAACCTTAGATGGAAAGTAAAATTTAACTGTGGATGCCTTAATGTTTGATCCTAAGATATATATGTACATGCCCTACAGTGATGGCATTTATATGTCCCCTTTTTAACAGATGTATAGTGTCTTTTCTTCAATTCAGGGGGATGCCCTATACATAACTGCCTGTTCAGATCCATACAGTTCTTATATAAGAAAGAGGGATTAGTACCAACCAATTCTGCTGTTTTACTGTCACTTGTAAGAATCCCCCAATTCTTATTTATGATATTACACACGGAATCTATAGCGATGGTATATTTTAGGCCAAACCTAAGTTTAAAGGTTTGTACCCTACCATTCCTTTTACTACCACTAGGCATATGTCTGGAAAAGTAGGGAGCTGCAATATTTCTCCTATCTTCTATCACATAGTCTCTACTCTGCATTAGAATGCTGCTGTTGTAACCCCTCTTAGAGAAATTATCCGCCATTATGTCAATCTGTCTAACGAAATCACTATCGTGTGTACATAATCTCGAGATCATCATATACTGTCCCCTTACTATGTTGGGTTACACATATCTAGGATGCATGCTATCAAACAATAGCAAACTATTCTTCCAGCATCCTTTACGAAATAGCCTTGTCTCTACTCCACCTGAATCATTGCTTACTATATGTACATCCAAAAAGTCCATCTCCTTAGGTGAACATGACATAGTAAACTTCAAAAAATGTGTTGTGATATTTATATATTCCATAAAGGTATTCAGTTCTTCCTGACTGCCTCCCCATAAAACAAAAAACGTCATCAACAAAAGGTCAAATTCTACATTCTGTTGATACACCTTATTAAGCACATATTGCTCTTCCCACACGTTCATTATTACCTTCGCGTAGGAGTTCGCTCAGGGGGGTGTTCATGGCCACCCCCCATTGCTGTGCATATATGGACTCCCCATAAATAAAAATGTTTTTATTCAAAACCAGGTCTAATAGGCAACAGACAGTGTTCACAGTAGAATTATCAAAGTCATTTATGTGAGTTAACAAACCCCTGATGGTGTCCAGACCAAAGTAATTTGGAATACATGTAAACAGGTTTACAATATCTAAGGTTACAAAGAGCAACCCTGTCACATCACTATAGGATTCCATGCATTGCATACAGATAAATCAATTAAAAATTGTTCAGTATACTTCAGTACCACTGAAATAGAGGCTAATATATGTTTCAATTTGTGTTCAACGTACATGGAGCAAGCCTGTGTAATCCAACCTTCACCCAAAACTACTGGACATAGGGGAGGATTCATTCATTCATTCATTCATTAATTCATTCATTTTTGTCTAAATTCTGTTATACACTAATTTGACTTTTAATTCCTGTGATCTAAAACCACACCTGCAGTGATTTTCTATAGCCTTCTATAGTTTTTTAATTAGGATTCATCCAAAATGCTTTCAGTTCAATGCATATTCAAACAATTTTTTAATCATTTGTAATTCAATGGAAATTAAATGTACCAGTATATCAGTAAATGTCAGGTGTTTGACAAGGATGGCAAGAACTTTCAAGTTTGCCTTCCTAAAGTTGCACACAGACAGGCATCTTACGTACCCTTTGATTGTGTAGTATTATTCATTTGTGGTACAGGTGGAGTTTAGGTGGTTGCAGTGTTGCTTACGAGGATATAATATGATGAATAGGGGCAGAGGAGGATCTTGGGGGAAGTGGGCTAATCCCAGACCTAACTTCTGCCAGAATGGGCCAAGTAATAACCCAAATAACCACAAAATGAAAGGGGCTGCCAATGTATAGTGGGAACAAACAATCTTAGAAGAGGCAATAGAGAGGACTGAGGAGGGTACTAAAATGTGAATGGGTTTGAGACAGAGTGGCACTCAGAAGTTATACTTGTACGGAGAGCTAGCAGTCTCAAGGAAGAGTTAATCAAATAATGTACCTTCTAGCTCAGGGAGGAATGCATGTGGCAGGAGGCTAGGGCAGTTTGTGAACAGAGAAGGCATGAGAGGGTAAGAAGCTATACAGCAGAAAACAAGCTTCACAAAGCCTCTATGAAGTAGTTTTCTTAAAGCAAGTGTTCATCAATATGAATGTATTTTTAAACCAAGATACAAGGATGAGAGGAGAAAAGTTTTGCTTCAAGGATGCATTAATGCAAAATAAAAGCATAAAGTATCCTGAGATGTAAGAGGAGGCATTCTGAAGGAGAACAAAGCAGAGGAAACCAGGGGAAAGTAAGGGAAAGGTTGAACTGTAGGATGTAAATTACACATTTAACCAACAAAACTAGCAAATACAATGCAAGGGAACAGGACAGTAGTGGGGCTAATAGAGCAGTTAGAAAAGAAATACCTGGAAAGGGAAGGATATGAGGACTTAGAAAATGTGTGTTAGAAGAAAAGGTTCAGGAAGAACAGAATTATTGGATTCATTTTTCAGCCACAGAATTTAAAACTTGATAGCTAGATATAGATATTCAGGAGAAAGTTGGTGAGAATCCATATAGTTTGCTATTGTGGCAGAAACTAAGCAGCAAAACAGAATCACATGTTATCCTGCATATACATTTAGCCTCATGGGTACATTAAAGCTAAAGTGAATTATAAAATAAATACCTCCCCTTAAGCCAAATTCTTTGGCAGCTGTACATAGAATGTTTACTCTACATACTATACTATACTATACTATATTATACTATACTTAAATATCCACAAAATATGATAAATACCTTGGTTTATACATGCACATATAAGAAAATACAATGATTAGTATGGAACAATAAGCAGCTACTCACATCAGTTTTTTTCTGTTATAACATCACTAAGTCATTCCATCTGGATGGGTTTTTATTAATCCATCAAACTTAAAATACTTTACAGAAACTGATAGGAGGTGAGGTCATAGCATTTTCAATATTCACAAGTGGTATAAAATCTTCATCAGATTTTACAGTATCTTCCATTGCAGTAGATGAAGGATTGGCTAACAGTGCCACAATCAGTGCAGGGATCCACAGAAACATAATTAAGGTGGAGTGATGGAATGACTTCCCTGGACACAATGTGTTAGGGAGAGTGATTAGAGCCTGCCAGTTGGTCAGTCATACAGTACAGGCATTTATGAATGCCAGTATGGAAATTAATTCTGATACTACTGCTGCAGTTAGGACTGAAGAACTTGCTGGCATGCTTTGTGTGTATTATAAGTTTTTGCTCCCCAACTTAGAGTTGAGGGGCACATCAGCTTGGGAAGTGGCATGGAGTGATAGATGAGCCATTATGGCTCAGGGGGGGTTCCATTTAAAGGGCAATCTCTGTTTTGGCCATTGTGATACTTCTCAGCAAGAACCATTTCTTATTGTCAGTATTTTCAAATAAATCATTATTTGAGATTAGATTATAGTTCTGTATAAATGGCCTTGGTCATGTGGAAGTCTCAGACCATCCACAGTCTCAACAATGTAGGAGCTCTGTACATTTGGTTGATTAGTCACATCATGTTTCTGTTGATCTGTTTGTCTACTGGACTCTGGACTCTCACTGCCTCTTAAGGCTTCAAGGTAGATGGCATTTTAGTTGCCCCATGACAGTATGCTTTCTATTTTTCCTAAGCTTTCTGACAGCTGCATGAAGTAGAACAGATATGGTAGATAACCGTTTTCATTCATGTTCCAATCAAAACTGACAGACAGTCCCACAGGATGCAGTGGAACACCATCAGTCATCAGATGAAATGTATTTCAAAACTAGAGAATACAAGTCTGGTATCTGAGTTCATGGAATATCATAATTCCTGCTTTAATTCTGTAAATTTTACACAGTCAGTTTTTCAGTTAATTTTACTCAGATGAACAGAATTTGAAGTAATTAGTTTCCATCAACCTGTACGCACATGATTATACAGCCAAGACTACTGTGTGCTAACAGACAACAGCTGTATATATACATGACCATGTTGCATGGTACTCTGTCCATGAGATATTTAGGAACTTCAAAGTCCTGGCACTTCTGCGTGTACAGTCATCTCCCACTCTGGTGAGAAGTCCTACGTCTTATGAAAGTTCCTCTGCAAACTTTTTTTTTTTTTTTAATCCATGGGGTTTACATTAACTGGGCTGACATGTAGCTGCCCTAAGCCCTCCTCTACCTGATAGTTCAGCAACTCACAATCACTCAGATGTGTAACCCTCTCTGTGATGGGGTAACAGTTACATGTAGGAATGATAATAAGCCTGGAACCTGCCACTGCTGCTCACATAGGATGGATTGAAACAGTGTTACGAGATCATATCCTTATTTGCTGACATCATTCAAAAAACAATTGTGAGCAGTTAGGCATGGCCCGCTTTTTAGGTGTGTCGTACACCCTCTTAAAGTGGCAATATCCCCAGAAGGCCTATCCATTCAACTAGCTGAAATCTCATTCATGGTTCTGGTCTTGCCCAAGACTCAGGACTGCAAAGACCATCTGCCTGACAGCAGCACATTATCCCCATCCCCCCTCATCAAAGAGCAGTGAGAAGACATGTCTGCAAAATTCCTCCTTTCCACGAGCAGTTCCTTCAGATGCCTTGGCCACTGAAATTACCTCAAATCACTTAGGTGTTTGTCAGGACTGCATCCCTCTACAACAGTGGAGCTAGATTGCTCTGCAAGACTGACAGGCTTTGGTGCATATTATTCGATAAGCCAATGATTGTGAATATTGCCACTGTGCACTATCTGTTCCTGGCGTGCTACGCATTTTGTAGAAAATAGAATTATGGAACATTGCAAGAGGCCCATTAGTGATGTATGGCATTGGAGAGCTAACTATTATTTATAATTCATGTGCATATCAAATATAAAGATTGCTAGATACAGTTACCCTTTAATTACTCCAAAAACTTTGCACTACTGCAGTGTAAAATATTTTGGAATCTCAGTTGTATCTGTGTACATATAGCCATAATGATAGCAAAGCCTACATACATTGCATTAATCTGTTGAATAAAATCTGCCTTATCAAAATGACTATTCTTCAGCATACGACATGAATACGGTTTGTTGCATTGCTACTTTAATTACTACAAACACTGTGGAATACAGTAGCACAAGACTGTTTTGGAATTCTGCCCTTTGTTTCCGTATTGCTGGCACCATTTGGAATGCATGCATGGCATGTAACGGGATAATTTTGGGTTAACTTTTATGCTATATTTAAGACTGTTCCAATAATATGGTACAGCAATAAACCAAATAACCAAAAAAAAAAAAACATAAAAAGTGCAAGGGTACAAAACTGTTTTAGGATCCTCAAGATTAGTTCATCACTTTTGTCTTAAGCAGACTTCTTCAGAAACATTTTGTATTTAGAGCAACCAGAATGTAAATACGTAAATACATTTCACAACCAAATGACATTATAAAGACAATTAAACAATGAAATATTTAAAAACATGACATAAAATTAATCCATTACTTTGCAGGTTCATTTGTTAACTTTATGTCTTCCTTCTTTCAAAAAACATTTAATATTTATAGTGTCATTTTATCCCAGAAAATTATCAGCTTTCAATCTAATTTGACATTCCGTTTCTCTCATCTTTATCATATTTTTAAAATCCCCCTTAAAACTAATGAACCTTGTTCAAGTACAAAGAATAAACATTTCTTATATTACTTACAAATACAGGAATGTCTGAATAGAGCATATTTTTATCACTTGTTCTAATCAAACATAAATATATATAAAGCTTGATACCCACAGCTCAAGCTTATAAAAACACCTCCCTTGGAGTTACAAGCATAGCTACCTGAAGCTCCAATGGCTTGTTCTAAATGGTGTAACATAATGTAATGTCCTTCATATATAAATCTACAAACTACACAGTTCTAACATTTATAAGTTCCTTTACTTTTGCTTGTAGGAGCCAGAGAATTTTAGTATTATCATTCTGCAATAGTATTTTAAAACTGCTGTTTTTCTTATAAACAAATAGTAGACGACCACTTACTACGTTATAAAGTTCACCATTTCCTTCTATAAGTTTCCAATTGGTACAGATAACTGCAAATAGAATTATCAACAGGCAAGTGTAAAAAATAAATTTGCATTTTATTGTTCAATTGCAACTTGTCTTTAATTTTGTCAAAAGACTTAGTTAAAATAGATGCAAAATGAGTGTTCCTTTTCAAACTAATTTCTTTAGCTACAGTTAATAAAAAAATCTTTTCTATTACCTCTTTCCACACATAGAAAAATATAAAAATCTTTTTTATAACCTCTTTCAACAAACAGAGAGATAATAAACATAAATGTATATAACCATTGGCCAGAACATCTCAGAAATAGATGCTGGACAGGAAAGGACCCACTGCTGAGCCCTGTGTTATGCCAATGCTAACTTTCTTGGTTTGACAAGTTGCATCTTCAAATCTAACCACATAGGTTCATATGTATGTACAAGGCTAGTTGCCCTTATG
Source organism: Protopterus annectens (assembly GCF_019279795.1). Classification (NCBI taxonomy): domain Eukaryota; kingdom Metazoa; phylum Chordata; order Ceratodontiformes; family Protopteridae; genus Protopterus; species Protopterus annectens. Next base: position 1,247,472,808 of record NC_056741.1, on the reverse strand, counting down.
GACAATTTTAATCTTAGCCAATTTCCCTCAAAGGTAAGAGTCGAACTCTGCACTTTATACCTGTGAGGTAAACACCCTAACCATTATACCACCATGGTGAGATAACCAGTTAGCTACCTATTAAATAACAAAAGGTTTTTATATTCTGATTTACAAGTCTGTTAATAATGCCTGCATGGGAAATAATGCTGAAGGCCTTGACCAGGTCCAGATATGCTGCATGTACTGCATGGGCCAATATTAATTCATCAGAGATGCACATAATTGGAAATGCCGTTCATCAAACCCCCCTCATGTGGGGAGGCTGTGCCCCCCATACCCCCCGCTAGTTATATGTATATATATCAACTCTGAGATCGCACTACAGTGGGGAAAGGGCAAATTTCCTTATTCCCCACCATAATACGATCTCAGTCAGAATGGTTTCATAGGTTCATAGGTGTGTACTAGGCTAATGGCCCTGGTGCCTTTACAAGCCTAGCCATAGGATTTCCCTGGCATAGTGCCACCCGACCTTAGTTCCCGGTGCCTCTGTCAAGTAGAGCCACTGGAGTTCTCCCTGGGGTGAATTTTCTGTTTCCCATCCACTCATCAAGATTTCTCTTGAAGAGGGTCAGTGAGATGCTCTGCTTGACATGTATGGAAAGCCTATTCCATAGCATGGGCAGTCTCTGGGTAATGAACCTGTCCCTCCAGCATGTTCTGTTAATTCTGGTAATGAGGTTGAGGTCTCTGGAGTATGTTTGATGAATGAATGGCATGTTCAATAAAATGCTGTCCAAAACACTGTTTGATGATGTGATTTTTCAATGAAATAATAGGGACCCGTACTCCATAACCACTATTGACTGCTTCATTTATTTTTTCAAGGAAATTAATTGGGTTATAGAGGCAGGACCTTCCATTGACAAAGATGAATTGATGAGAGTCCAAGATTGAGAGATTTTCTATGTCCATCTTAATGAGGTCTGAGATAATATGCTCCATAGGTTTACAAATGCAACTAGTGGGACAAATAGGTCTGTAGTTTCCAGGTTGATGGTTGGACCACCCTTCATAAGGGTATTATAATAGCTGTTTTCTGACTTCAGGAAGGCTTAGATTAAAGAGTTTAAGTATGGGTTCAGATAGACCATACTTGGCACTGATAACCAAGCAGCCCACTGTGTTATCAGGCTCCGTGGATGAGGTATTCTTGGCTGTTGAGAGGGATGAGAGAACTTGTGGAACTGTGAAATCTATGTAATAGTTGTAGCTGTAGGTTGAGTAATATTTACACTAAATTTGTCACCTTGGATATTAGCAATTTCCTTTGGGTTAGAGGGTGCAGAATTATTGTGGACTAACTCTGAACGCTGTTGGGTGTTAGTTCTTAACTTCCTGATAGAAAGAAAAAATGCAGTTATTTTTGATGTTGGTAGATATTTTTGGTTCAAGCCGAAAGACACAACAACAACTCAGCTTAATAGAACCATTAGAAAGCTCATAGATGTTTACTAGGTGTATATTAGGTAACAATCACTAGATCCTTTATAAGCTTAGCCTTGCAACCTCATATTGTCCCTTTGTATCTTGGATGTTTATATTAGGAGGGGGTATGTTAGTTAGGAAGTTGCTACAGACTATATGGAGTTTTTCATTTCCCATCTATTGGTCAAGGTTGCACTTCAATTGGGTTATGGAGGGCCTTTGCTTCACATAGATGGGGTGGCCTACTCCAGAGCCTGGGGATCTTCAAACATACCTATCTCACCAACATGTCCTGGTTATGTTGCAAGCAAAATTTAAATCCTTAGCTCTAGCATGCTGTTTATTTTGTGAATGTGCAAAAGCTCCATCAGAGCTGGATCCAAGGAAACGTTCTATACCAGGGATAGATCACCTCTCAGTAGTAGGAGTATAGAGATAGGTTTTTAAAGTGATCCATTTAAGACAGTTTGTTAATGCCCTGGATTCTCTTGGTAAGGAACCTGTATGCATATGCTGCTGCATTTGTCTACTCAGGTACAGGCCGAAGGGAGCATTACATTTAATGATGGGTCTGATGAGGGTTGAGTAGTACTATGACTTTCTTGGAGCTGGATGCCATACTTATAAGGTGGATGGCATTCAATGATTTTCTTACCACCTTGGCTACATGTTGGTCAAAAGCCAGGTGACTATATACATATGTTTCCTGGATGTTCGACTACTGGGTCAACTCCTAGGGGTGTCTTATCAATGGCATCACTTAGCTGGGTGGCTGATTTCCCAAAAGGTACTATAATATATATCTTGACATTGAATTTCAAGTTGTGACTTTGGTACCAGTCATTTGTCTGTGTTAGACCACATTGTATGATGTTTGTGCCAAGTGGGAAAATAATGCTAGCTCCTAATTTGCAGCCATCTGCAAACTGTTTACACAACATGTGAGGCAGGATGAGGCACACTGTGCTGTAATTACGGGTGAATACTCAATAGGGAGAGTGAAGAAGGGCATGGGTAGCTGAGAGATGAGTCAAATCAGGAATCAGGTTACTGAGGAATTGGGGACAGTGCAAGGGCATAGCCATTGAGAGGAGAGATGTTGGTGAAGTGATTTTTTTGAATGATGGGGCATTATTTATAGTCTGGAGAGAAGGTGGAAGGGCATTCCAGAGTTTAGCTACAGTGAAAGAGTAAAGGTACTGGCCTGCAGGGAATGCAGGTCTCTTAACTTGGATAAGTGACTGATTTTCAGATCTTAGAGGTCAGTCATGTTGATAATAAGTCAGAAGTGAAGCAAAGGCTGGACATTTGGAGGAATTATAGAATAATTTGTGTGCCGTAGATAGTTGTATGTATATGAGGTGTTGTGGGAGTTCTAGCCAGTTCAGGGATTGTAATGAGTGACAGTGATGGGAAGAATGTTTTGCTCTGCTCACAAATTTAGCAATTTTGTTATAGCAGCCCTCCATTTTAGTTTTTAATGAGGATTGGATGTTTGTCAGAATGGGGGCACCATAGAGGAGGGAAGGTAAGAGAAAAGTTTGGGTGAGTGTTTATCTAGTAGAGTAGTTTAAAAAGTGTTTATGTCAGTAGAGGGTACCAAGTTTTTGGTGTGTTTTTTTGATGGTGTTGTGGATGTGTTGGTTAAAGGTTAATTTGTCATCTAAGGTTATGCCAAGTAACGTGGTATGGGAAACTACCTCTAAGGCAGTCTTGTTGGAGGAGAAAATGATGAATTCAGATTTATTAATAGTGGTAATTTTTTTGGGTGTAAAGAGCAAGAGTTTGGTTTAATTTGGTTTGAGGGAAGGTGATTATTTCTCATCCAGGTTTCGGTAATGGAGAAAGTATTCTGGGTGATGGTCAAAAGTTCGGTTTCAGAGTTACCAGAGCAGATAATGGTAGAATAGTTTGCGTATTGAACTACAGATCCATGAGTGAGAGTGGAGTGAAAGTCGTTAATAAAAATACTGAACAGGAGGGGGCCTAAGATGGATCCTTGGGGAACTCCGGTGGAAGTAATGAGAAAAGGAGAGAAAGAGCGTAACCATTTGGTGGATTGTTGTCTGTTTGTGAGGTAACTGGTAAACCAGTTAAGGATGGGTGTGGACAAGTGTAGGTGTGAAAGCTTAAAAAGGAGGAGAGGATGGGAGATGGTGTTGAAAGCTTTAGAGAGATCAAGAAAGAGTGCAGAGACAAGTTTACCATCACTGTGGCTGTGGTTAACAGTGTCTAGAAAGGAGAGTAGTACTAAGGCCAGGGCAGAAACCATGCTGAGTTGTGGAAAGTAGTTGGTTTTGGGATAGGTAATCCATAAGTTGAATTTGAATACATTTTTCCATTATTTTAAAAATAGGAGATAGAATGGCTATAGGGCAGAAATTTGAGATGTCTGAATTATTACCACCTTTGTGTAAGGGTATGATGTCATCTTTCTTCCAAATGGATGGTATATAGGTTTCTTCGATAGATCTATTTATGAGAATGCTTATGGGGTATCTGATGGATTTGGCTGACATTTGAAGGTATTCTGGGGGTAAGCTGTCTGGGGCAGTGCTACCAGGTTTGAGTTTTAGCAGGAGTTTAGTAATAGTGGAAGTGGGAATATGAGAGAAGGAGAAAGTCTGGGGAGAAGGCTTTTCTGGAGTTTGGTGTGTTGCAATGCTGTTGTGAGTAGCTGTAGGAAAGGTGGAGGCAAGTTTGGATATAGTGTCTATAAAACAGGAGTTGAAAAGGGTAGCTAATTCAGCAGGGGTTGTGTCAAAGTTTGGGCAAGGATTGCTTTTGGAGCCAGGGTTTACTAGAGTGGAGACTGAATTCCAGAAATGTTTTGGGTTATAGTTGTGATTGTTTTGGAGATGATAGTGCTGTTTTTTATCATTAATAACTAGATGCTTTACTTGATTGCGGAGTTGTTTGAAAAGCTGGAGATCTATGGGGGTTTTACTATTATGACATTTTTTCCATGCTCAGTCTCTGGCATTCATAAGCTTTTTTGTTTCTCTAGAGAGCCAGATTGTGTGATTTGCTTGTATTCTCTTATTCTGGAAGAGGGCCATTCTATTGAGTATACTGAGGAAAGTTGAGTTGAAAAATTCAACTGCTTCATCTAGAGGCAAATACTTTAGAATGCTCCAATCAGTTTTACTTAATGTTTCATTGAAGCTTGTAGGGTTGAAGTTAGCTAGCAGTCTAGAGGGTCTGTACTGGTGATCATGTAAGGTTGAAGAGATGGCACATGTTATATAGGCGGGCAGATGGTCATTGATATTGCAGGGTAGAGTTCCTGCTGATGTAATTTTGTTGTGATCGGTCACTAAAACACAGTCAAGTAAGGTGCCATTGTTATTATTGTTTCTAGGCCTGGTTATAGTAGTAATAAGCTGAGTGAAGTTATGGAGGTTGATGGAAGAATTTGCAGAAGAATTTGGATGATCTAGCCAGTTTATGTTGACATCCCATAGGATTATAGTTTCACTATGGATATTATTTGAGATCCAGACTAATATTTCTTCTAGAACAGAAACATTGTTGCCAGGTTGGATGTAAATGGCTATCAGGCACAGACTTTTGAAATCATTCAGTTTTAGTTGTCCTATGATGAGTTCGGTTGCAGAGAATTGGGGAATGGAGTTTGGGTAAGGAATGATGGTGAAAGTGTTAGGGAAGAGAAGAGCAACTCCTCCCCATTTCTTGTGGGGTCTCTCAGACCTTAAGCAGGAGAAACCTGGAAAGAGGAACTCTGTGTCTTTTATATATGGGTTTAGCCATGTCTCGGTTACGGCAATTATGTTGGGTCTGGAATGGGCTATCTAGGCATGGAATTCTGGAATTTTGTTTCTGATACTTTGTACATTTATGGTAGTGAGCTTTAAAGATTTATGAAGTTTGGGAGGGGGGAAGGCAGATGGAGAGGGTCCTGGGTTGGGATGGATGTCCCCACATTGGAGAAGTGTGGATGTACTGTTTGAATGGTGTTTTTGAAGCAGTTTATGCTTAGAGCTAATTTATTTGGCATTTAAAGGGAAACAACAAGTTTGAGCAAACATATACTTAATGAAAAGGCAACAAAACAGAAAGACAATTCACAAAACGTTACTAGCAATTAAAGAAAATATGAAACAATAAAGCAATATTAACATTTTAAGTTATCCCTGACTTCCAATACAAATCAGTATTTAAACTAAACTGACTTAAGCTGTGAAATTTAAGAATTAAAATAACTTCTTTTTGCAAAAATTCTTTCAGAGTCAGCACCTGCAGTTAACTCTAATTTGTAGCAGAACCACAGCTTTAAAATAAAAAAAAGACCACTCATGTGCTTCTATAGAAAATGCACAGTAAAAGAAATGTTCTTAGTAACCCCATCTCTGAGGTGTTTCTCCAATCCTATTTTAAATTTTCCTTTGGTCTCACCAGTGTAGGTGAGATTGCAAGAGCACAGAGGATAAATGCATTCATTATTACAAAAAAAAAAAAAATCCCACTGACTTTCAAAATCTGTACCCATATATATCATGTAGCCCCTGCTAGGAAATGTGCCCCTGTCAGAGGATTTATCATATAATGGAGTATCTGGACTTTTAAAACAGCTGTGGCCAAAGAAACAGCAATATTCTAACCTCATTTAACACAAAAATTGAGGATTAGTGGGTAACATATACCGGAGAAAGTAATACTTTAACAAAATTTAAATCCTGTTCTCAACATCTATTTATTATCAGAAAGTAAGCTAATTCAAATACATAGTAACTACAGTTATTGCTGAGTGAAACATCACATGACCAGTGCTGAATCTGCCCATGTACTACATAAGATCTGTTTATCTGACAAATTCTTTAATAAGATTCTACATCCCTCTTATTATAACCTCTCAACATATAAGTAGAAAGAACTGTCAATGCTTCTGGAATAAGCTCTTCTGATATGCAGCAGACAAGCCTTACTCTTAACAATTCTCTGCATGGTAGGGCTGCAAGAAGGTCTATAGGGTGATGACTGGAGCATATAGAAAAGCATACAGACATGGGTTTCCTAAAACATTTTGCTTTAATATTCTTGCCAACAATACCAGTAAGATGCTTTTTATGTTGCTAAGTCAACTGAAGATTAACACCATAAAATTTAAATGAAAACCCAAATCCTGAAAGAATCTATGGCAGCTAAGAGAGTTTCCTTTGGACAAATAGAAAAACCATCAATGAAATGAAAATAAAACAAATCCTGACTTTTGAAAAAGTAATCATGAGGGTAAATAAAAAGTATTTCAATTAAATCCATAAATAAGTTAAATATGAAAGGCAAAGACAGCACCATGCCACTGTCTTGATAAAATATTTTATCAAATGTAAAAGCAAAAATGGTTAACTCAAAAAGTTAAATGTTCCACAGTTGTACCTCCAAAATGTGTTGGAAGGCAAAAATGACATACTTGTGTTGAATACCTGTATAAGGGCTGATCATGTCTGCTGTTGACCTAGTCCTTGGAAGAACACAGTAGAATCCTGAATGTAAGATGAAAGGGTCACCATTTTAGGAAGAATCAACTTTAAAATAAATATACCAGCTACTCATAAGAAGTTGCAACATCTAACTTTAATAAGTCTCAAAGGGGAAGCATTAATATCTTTATATATTTTGGGGCAAACAGTACAATGTGGCCCGGACAAAGCAGTCTATTCACACTAGTTTGGCTACACAAATCTAGCTGATATTGTTAAAAAAGATCCCTAAATTTTCAGAAGAACTTACATAGGTCACAGTTCCCTCACAATAAGGGGAACCATTTACATTTTTAAAATTCATATCTATATGTTAATTACTGTTCAGTGAAACAGTAGCAATTCCAGTTGTCCACTGGTTTTCCTCTCAAATTGTAATTATTGGATCAACTCTAAAAAGTAGTCTACTGGTGTTTAGTAAGAATAAAAGGAACAGCTTTATAAAAATATTCTAATAGAGAACATAAATCAGCAAACTTGTCAACAATATACAAAAACTACTGGTGTGAAAAAAACAACCACATTTCTAAAAAAAACAAAAACAAACAAAAAAAGCAAAAAAACAAAACAATCAAGACAATAAGAAAAATAATAAAGTAAGTTTAGTGATTTTCCCTTTAATAAAAATACTTTTTCTGAATTGTCTGTATTAAAAAAAATAATAAAAAATAATATATGATAATAAGACATATTATAAAACAAATATATGTATCTAAAAGAATAATAAACAACTAAAATAACTATTTTCAATGGTGTCTACTATAAAAAACAAAGCTTTCTAAACAGAAAAGGAAACGTGATAAGAGTAGTTGTTAGTTAATTATTAAAGTCTGTTTATCCATCAGTTCTTTGAATATCAACCATTTATTATATGAAGTGGTGATTCTACATGTTCTTGTCTTGATTGTGATAAGTTCAAGATGACAGACTTCAGTTGCCAAGTGTACAAATTCCTTCATAGTAGGAGTGGTATGATTCTTCCAGTTCTTGGTGATGACTTTCCTTGCTAATTTTAAGTTACTCCATAAAAGAGGGCATTTTATTTTTGTGACAGAAGTGAGAATAGGTGTATTAAATAAAATAAGAGATTTTGTCACCAAAAAAAATATCATTAAAAACAGACTGTAAGAGAGAATTCATATTATCCCAAAATGTTTTTAAGTTTTATACAGCCTTTAAACATATCCTGCCAATCAGGTTTGACATTTAAGTTTACATCTCCAGCATCCTCTGTCTTTATTATACATCAATTCAACTTTATGTGGTGTGATAAAGGTTCTACATTAGAACTTCCAAGAGAATATCTTCCACCTTAGTGATGAAGTAGTTTGTTTTGAAGATTGTAGTTTTATTTTTTTTTTTATCATCTTCACTTCATGAGTTATTATTAACAAGTCTAAAATAATCCCAATAGCTTTCTCTGTGACATACTGTTGATTTCTTAAGGATCTTGTATTGTTTAGGTAGAAGTCCTTTTCCAATTCTATTCTGGTGCAGAATTTTTAACTATCGGTTGCATTAGAGTAATCTTATATTCAACTAATTGTATACACTTTTGAATTTCTAACCACATATCTTTGCTTAACTCAAACTTACTACTGATATGGTCAACATTTTGTAACTTCCCATTGTCTAGTAATTGATATTAGTATAACAGTTGTCTTTTGTCTTTAAATGTAGTCATTGTTGTTAAATTAAATGTATTAATACTATTTTGAGTATAGGCAATTGGAAATACAAGGAAAATACATGCTTTACATTCATGATTCCAGAAAAAAAATTCTTAAAGGAGGTTTCTATTGTATTAATCTTATAAGAGTTAACTGGTTCGTTTTTGTTTTCTCATAATCTTTTACAAACCAATGGCATTTATTAGCAGCTATCTTAGTATGATATGATTTTGTTAAATTATTGGATTTACACCCAATAACTCACTCAGTATCTTTCCATTTGGCATTATAATTGTCATTTAACCAAGAAATTGCTGTCTTAATGATTGAGGATAAGGAATATGATTCTAAATCTGGAAGACCAATACTTCCCGAAGTCCAGTCTCTAATGTGATGGTTTAAAGCTAATCTAGGCTTATTAGGAAAGCAAAAAAAAAAAAAAAAAAAAAAAAAAAAAACAGAAACAAAGAATTATACTATTTTATATTTTTTGGGGAGTGGGAGGGATAAATATTGTATTATATACATGGATTTTAGGAAGGATAATCATTTTAATTAAGGAAAGTCTGTCTTCCATAATGAAAAAAAATTGATTCATTTATTAAGAGTTTGCATTATGAAATTTAATTTATTATTATAATTAAGGGTTGTTATATATTTATTATTATCAGACAAGAGTATCTCTAAGTAAGTGATTTTACCATTTGTCACAATGTATTTATGTCATTTCTTAACTATTTTATTAATATTATAATTAATAGGTAGTATTTTAGTCTTATTCTCATTAAAACTGATTCCCAATTTCCCCTGGAATATTTCTATTGCTTGGAATACAGCAATAAGAGAAGCATTGCAAACAGTCAAAGTTAATAGGATGTCATCTGCAAATAATTGTTTATTGGGGGATTAAATAATTGTTTATCGGTATGCCTTTGGTGTTTTATTTGCTCTTATATAATTTGCAAAAGGTTCCATAACTACAGCAAAAAGCAATGGAGACAAGGTACAACCTTGTTTATTACCTTTAGTAATCATGATTGATTGGGAGGTATATGAGCCTATATTAATGTATGCAAAGGAGTTTTCATAGAGAAGTTTGATTAACTGTAAGAAATTGTTTGAAAAATTACATGCCTGCTGTACTAATACTAAGTAATCCCAAGTAACTGAATCAAATGCACTATTGATATCCACACTAACCAAAGTTAGTTCTTTTTTTGAATTATTAGTATAATCAATTATTAATGGTATTCTCTTGATATTGTCATAGGTGTTCCTGTTACTATAAACACAGTCTGATAAATGTTTATCAACACTGGAGGAAATTGTTTTATTCTAGAGGCATAAATTGTCATGAATATTTTGTAATCTAGATTTAATAATGAAATTAGTCTATATGAAGAACATTGTGTTGAGTCCTTCACAGGTTTTAAAACTGTGGATATTAGGGTGTATTTCTAGGATGGTGGTGCCTTCGTACACCCTTTAACTATTGAAAATATCTTTAGAAAATACTCAAAGCATCCTTAGTTCTTTGCCTGCCTGTAGATCACATATGATTTATTGATAGGCACCCATTTTACAGCTTTCAAATAGAAAGGCCTCAATGAAGCAGCCAAGGCTTCAAGTGACAAGCAAATTGATTGCCTGACTCTAAAATTATTTTAAATTTGAGAATGACAAATGGTGTGGTGGGGTCCTTGAATTAAAAGATGATGACAGGATGGAATCAAAAAAATCAGTTGCTAGACTCACATGTCCTGTATGTGTATAACAAAATATCATTGTATATCAATATGTACATAAACTGCTATTTACCAAGTAGAATAGTAGTAAGCATATGTAGAATGTGTTACTTGTCACCATGAAGTAGAAATGGATGTAAAATTATAGATATTTATTATAAACAAACGCTGATTGCAAGGCCACTCTGGTGCAGTTGTTTGGATGAAGAAGCCCAAGAACAATGACACACTCCACTACATACCTGGAGGCTTTTAGGTATATAGTAAGGAAAGAAGATCAATCGTATAGTCTGTGATTCAAAAACATGTAAATAACAGACTATACTGTGAAGTGGGAACAAGAAGTTATGGCAGGACACTAGTGGATATATAGAAAAAATCTCTTAGGTGCTAGAATAACAGGAATTTGTGATGTTTTGCTTAGCATAACCTAGTTGAGCAGTACTGTCATTGTTACATGGAATGGCACAACAAATAGGTTAGAAAATAGCAAAAGGCTGCATCAGCACATCCCAATCTGTAGTACTTTACACGCAAGTGCTGCAACAACCACACCCTGATCTACCCCAACTTTATAACTCAGCTGAGCTCCTGTCAATGCAGACAACTACCATACGTAATGTTTTTGACAACTTTGGTTGAAACTTTCATGAATCAGCCCTTGCCATGAAGGATTGTTGATGAACCACCATGTATAAGTGGTCTTGGTCCAGACATTTGTTGGGAACATTAAAGCATTCCACCAAATGAACTATGTCCAGTGTTCCTGTGCAAAACAGCTGCACTTCATAGAACATGCTACTATGTGCACTATCAACAGTTGCTAGGACAGTGGTTTATAGCTGAAGAGAGGGTGAATTGTGCTTGAGCACTACCCACCAATGGTGTCATTGTGTATGTGGTCCTATATTAGGATGATTCCTTTTTATAACTTGCCCTCTAGTCACTGCTGCAAACTATCCAGAGATCATGTACCTCATTTATGTGACTATGTGCAGTGCTCTTTAATTCTCTGGCTTAAGAATATGATGACAGTTGAGACTGTGAAGGAATAATCTCCAGTAGAGCTTGACGTGGATATAACATGACGTTTATGCTAAGTGAAAATGAATTGCTCAGTAAATGGAGCTGGCAGACGTTTAATTTAACATGAAGATATAAAGTGTTACATCTTTAAATGTATAGTATGTCTAATAAATTTCCAAATATTCAATATATATAGTCTTATTTACATAAACTATAGTAGCTTCTTAGTATTCTATTTTAGTGGTCAGCATTGTTGGCTTGGAACATATAATGAGGTGTGACATTTTAATTCTTAAAATATATATTTAGAAGGTTGTATATTTTGCCGTCAGATCCATTCAGAAACCAATATTATACTTCATGCCAACAGCAATATTCAAGAAAATTACTAAGGATATGTCCACTACAGGAGACTGACCAGCAACACTAAAGCAGATCACAGAGGAGGCAGTCCCTGTCAGAAGAAGAGGAGTGGATCCTCATACCCAGTGGTCCCTGGATGTGAGAGCTGGGCTGATAACTGCAGAAATGTCTGTAGGAGATGGTCCAGGTTAGCATAAGCCATTGCATTGCTACTTTGTACAATGCACTACATGTGTAGCAGAATTTATTCAGCAACAGGTTTGTGCATGTCTGTCTTCCAGGTACCTCCACAGCCCACAACTGCAACAGCCTGAAGAACAAGGCATGTAAGTATCCATACTGTAGTCACAAATTCTGTCATCTATCAATATGACTTCTGGAGGTTGCTATTTATTACAGTGATGCCATTTGTATCTTGTTTTTATGCTTTCACATGTTCTACTGGTGGATTGTTCAACAAAATGAGACAGCACATGTTTGATGTCAGCAGGTCACCAGTGGTTGCTACTGATGACAATGTGAGCATGACACAGTCTGATAACTTAGTAGATAGTGACACGATCAGCAACACTAACACTGGAGGTTTCATACATAGCCCTCCCACCACCACCAGCATCATGCAAGTAAAAGTCAAAATCCAGCATCACAAGTGCTTAGTGGGCATCCTGTAACTGTAAGACCATCTCAGGCTACAAAGGACCCAACAGTCAAGAGGGCATCTGTGGACCACATTGTCTCTGACAAATGTACGCACCCCACAGGGGAGAGACATGGTGGTCTGTGGCACTGCCATAACTTCAAGTCTGTTCCCAACCTGGCAGAAACACTTACCATTAATCACAGGATGTGCAGGTCAATGATCCAGGCACAAACAACTGAAACTCACACTACTGTGGAGATGGTGAATGTACTGCTTGACCTGCAGGATAAAATGCAACATCTGCATGTCATGCAGGATGACATTCAGCATTTGCATAGTGACACAGAATGTAGGGACAGGGAGCAGATGGTGCTGCTCAAGTCACTGGTCGCTAATCTTGGTATCCATTGGTGCGCTCCTTAAGTAGATGGTAATGAATATCTGGTTTGCCTTTACTGGTCCTTGTGTCTAGGTGCATAGAAGTGTTCAAATGCAAGGTGATTGTTTACTGTCTCTGACAAGTCTCACATTCATGGCCACCAACTATCCTCAGGTGCCACCTCTAAGACATCTCCCCAGGCTGACCACTCTTGTTCCCATAGTTCTACAACAACAATATCTCCATGAGTAGCTAGAGCACTACTTTGGCTTGTGCCAGTAATCTGGGTATTGGATGCCACACATCTAGCTGTGTCTGACAAGAGACACCCTCCATCAGTGTGTACACTCATGCATGCATGCTTACCTAGTTCTGAACCATCCCTACCATGGATCATAGCAAGCCCTGAAATTGCAAGTTACTGCGGTATATCATCAATACTTGCATCAGAAGCCCCCTTACCCAACCTTATTCATGTGTGCTAACCCTATCCCCAGTTCTACCCCTGCTCTAACCTTAATCCTATGCATTACCTTAGTAAAAACATTCCCCTAACAGAACCACTATGCTAACAAAGTCTGTCCGTAGCTTAGTGGGCAATTACTATAAATTAGAACAATATATACATTAATGGTGTTTGATTTCCAGCCCAGCTCCTACCTTGACTATTTTTTGCAAACATTATGTTTAGTTCTAAGGAGCAAATATTGTAGTTGTTTCGATTTCTTGTGCTCTGTGACAAAATGTGATGAAGTTATGACCTTGGTTTTATGCTTACCACACATTTGCATTGTCTATCCGTTGAACGAAGATCACAAGATTTGCTTAATGCAAGTACCATCATGTCAGCAATTTATGATACCAAAAAGGAGCACTCTATTTCACTTATGTATATTTGCTCATGTAAACATTTACAACTAGTTAATATTTTTCCACTGTTAGGAAACCAAGTTTTGCAAGTTCGGTGAAAAATAATTTTTTATGGTAGTTATAAATGGGATGACAGTTATAAAATAGACTTCAGAAAGACAGAAATGTTAATGGTTACCTACACTGTATAAAATATGTACCATGAATGATAAATAACCTGTACAGGCCTTGTTTTCACCATACCAATACACAAACCATGCAGTTAGAATAATCAATAGTATCTGGCCTTATGGCACAGAGGGGTAAAGCCCTTACTATGCCCCAGACTATTTAGTGTCATGGGTGTTGCAGGGGGTTAGGTTGGGGAGGAAGGGAGTCAGCATCTGAGGTAAACTTGACCATCCTGGCAGGAAGTTGGCAGCCTAGCTAGGTTCAGTAAAACTGCAGCATTATGATCATAGCAGGTTCCATGCTGCAAAAGCAATAGACTGCTTGGTTGGGAGTTTGCACATGGGCAGAGGCACACATGCACCTCCCAAAGGCAATGATTAAGGAACTTGAAAAGCTGCTGTGGGATGGTGGGGGCTAGGTCGTTCAACTCTGCATCAGTACCCTTGATCTCCTCACTGGTCCTACAAGTGGTTTGGGTTGAGCTCAAGGGAAGTTAAGGCAGGTCTAGTAGACCTGGTGAATAAGAAGTGCTGGCAAAAGCTGATGATCAGTGGTAGAAAAAATAAAAAAATTAAAATCAAAGGTAAATGGCCACCATATTTAGTGTTCACAAACTGTGATCTGTCCCATCTCAAACAAATAGTAAAATAAAATGTAAAACAAGAGTTACAATCCGGGATGGTCATGGCTCATTTTAAGGGGCATTTCATATTTCAAGAGGGCTTAAATATTTAGTTGACTGAAATTCAGCATTAACCTTGAGCATTTAAACACGTTATGAAACTAAGTCTATAGCAAAGTGATAATATATTTGCTTTAGGGTGCCCTAGTGTTTTATTATTTTCATGACAGGTAATTGACTGGATTTAATGCGAGGTGTTAAATATTTCGATGCAGTGGACTTCCAGTCACTATATGTAAAGGAGAGCTGGCTCTATATTTAGTCAGAATAGAAGGGATACTTGTGACTATGAATTTCAGAACAGCAGCACCCAGTTGCTTGAATAAGTACAATCCATTGATTTCTGCATCTGTAAGTAAAATAAATATATAGTAAGTTAATGGTAACTTATGACATGTTGAACAAGGCACATATAGGTAAAGAGAAATACTTGAAGCATAGCTCTAATACATTCAAGTTTTCTTTATATATTTATTTCATCTTGTTAACTAGGTTGGTGACCCTTTCAGCCCCTTTCAGCCATAAGCTAACGTGAGATGTTGCAAAGGCAGTGGATGATTTTGCAGACTTTGCTGCCGTTGCTGCAGCTCAGCATGTAAATGAAGTAACTTTGACAGTACAGGTGATTACAGCTCTGGGTTCAAGTCCCCTGTGGGATATTTAATTTGTCTGGAGAGCAGAGGACTAACACTATGACTTATTAATGAGTTGTTTCCTATGCCAACGGTACAGAGCTTTGAATCTTTCCATCTTCATTTGCCTACTGTGTGACCTTGAGCAAGTCAATTAAACCAGACAGTGCTTTGGAGCAATTGAGAATTTGGGATACGCTCCTTAATGGTATTCTGGCCTGCATGTTTTAAGTATTTGTGAACCTGTTGCTTGAAACATCAGAACTGAGGGAGAGTTAGCAGGGGAGTATTATCGGATGCCTAGAAGCAGTCATTTATTAACCAGAAAGTGAGGCAACATAACCTGTAGTGATGGTTTCTTATAGTAAGTGGGTAGAGGAGGTGCTAATGAAAAATTAGTAATGCAATTTTAACATGATGTCTAAAAAGAAGAGATTTATAGGCAGATGAGAACACAGTGGAGTGTCATTATTAGTTTTGGATGTGTTGGAAAATGGAAACACCTGTTCTGATCACGATTCATATTTGGAATGAGCTTAACATTGACTGCAGCTATTAGAACAAGGAAACAAAAGATGATTTTACAATGTGTAAAAAAAATTAAAAATGGATTAATGGAACAACCCAGGGTGTATGGTCCAGTAAGTATTAAAAGTTTGAGCAGAAATTGTTTGTTCGCCTTTTAGGAGATGAGATGTGTTACTTGCTGGCATAGCTGACATTTGGACAGGGTGTTATTTAAGATTAAGCACTTGCAAATGGATAACTGTTACTTTAGGGAATGTATAAACAAAAAAATTGTCCCTAAAGGCTTAAGGATGTGGTGCTATCCGACTTGCCTTGTTGCTAACTCTCCCTTTCATAAGGATTTAATTAAACTGTTTGACCGTTTTGGTACAGAATACATGGAAACGATCATTAAATACAATGATATGCAGCTTGATAGCTTGTGTCATGAAGCAAAGGGCTTGGGCAGGAAAATAATACAAGACATATAATTTCCTGTTAACCAGTTTGATTACACCCACATTTTTCAAACTATAGATGACAAAATAGAGGTAATAAAGAAAAGGAAACCTAAAAAGATCTTAATGGATGTGGATGAATATGGAGCAGACAATGCCTACCCATCCTCTCCCCATTCACAGGAGTGGCACCCTGGTAGACAATTTCAAATTGATGGGGTTGATTTTGATGAACATGAGCAAGATGCTAATGGCTTGAATGACTCTTTTTTAGAGGAGGAAGAGTACCCCCCACTAAGGAGATCAGAGTGCATCCAGAACAAATGGATGGCCAATGTCAACAATTCGGTCCAACCACAGAGGCCGAGTTACAGGAACAATTACCCCCATCCAGAATGAGGGAACTACAAGAGGTCCTGGGGGGGTGAGGATTTAATACCTCCTGGTTTGACATTTTCTAGGTCTGATATTGTTGATTGTGGTATACCTTCTACCACTGTATCCATGTTTAATGCCTTCCATTTGCCCCCCTTGTCAGTGAGTGTCAATAGCACACAGGATTTTAAAGTTTATAATTTTACAGAATTGCAGTTAGATGTGCACCTGTGTGATCCATTGGCGAAAGGTTTTACTTTTATACCTTCTAAATCGGTCAATGTAGTTGATAGTATTATGGACCTCAAACAATATGTGAGAAAACTGAATTTGCATCTACTCTTTCAGGGAGTTGAGAAGGTTATCCTACCAATAAAAGTGTCTAGTACTTATAATCCCCCTCTATATCCCTTGATGGACATTTTTGAAAAAGTTTGTGAAATTGACATCAGAATGTACCCAGAAAAGTGGTTTTACCTCTATGATTAAGAACAATTTAAGTGAAGAAGAAGGTTTTGAGTTATCACTACTTGCTAATAACATAAGCATAAGGGCTATGAAACCCGGCAAGGGGGGCGGTGTTGTATTAATGCATCAGCATGACTATATTAGGAAAATGTATGAAAACATTGACACCCCTACATATATAGAAAGCTCCTTAAATTAGTTGAATGGGGTTTACAGAAAAATTAGGGGGCACTTGGAAGACCTATTTATAGAAAGACTTATTTCTATAGACGAATTACATTTTTTGTCTGCTGATTTTCCGGTTACACCAGTCATCTTTGAGATCCCCAAGATGCATAAAAATTTATGCCAGCCCCTTATGCGCCCTATTGTGGATGTGAGGGCTTCCATTACACACCCTATGGCAAGGTTCCTAGATATTGAATTGAAAGAGTTCTTAAAAGGGAGCCCTTACTGTTTAAAGATTCCTGGGATTTTTTTGAGGAAGATAAATGAAACTAAGTTTGATAAATCATATGTTTTGATTACAATCGATGTGAAGGATCTTTGCAGTGTACTTCCACATGATATAGGTACAGAATGTTTTTGTGAATATCTTTTTTCAGTTGGTCTACCACATGATAGGTGTATAATGTGGGTACATTTATTGGACTTGGTGCTGCGTAACAATTTTGTTATATTTGATAAGAAATACTATCTACAAGCTCAAGGGGTGGCCATGGATGTGGCATGTGGTGGGTTATATGCCAACATTGTTATGTTAGAAAGGGAAAGGAGGTTTTTGACACAGTCTACCTTATTCCCACACTGCCACATGTACACCTGTTTCCTTGATGATATTTTTATTTTATGGAAGGGGCCCAAGGACCTAATCCATCCATGTTTGGATTAAATAAATGCTACCACCTCCTTTATACAATTTACACACACCATTGAAGAGACTAGCATAGTATATTTGGAAGTCTTGCTGAAAAAAGACTATGTACTTAATAGATTTGTGGCTGTAATACACCAAAAGGAGACCTATTCTAACAGTTTTCTCCACTTCACGAGCTACCACCCCTTTTCTTAAAAACGAGTGGTGGTAAAGGGCCAATTCATTAGCGTGGCCAAAATGGTGAGCCTATGGGATGACTTCTTAATAGAATGTAATAACTTAAAATGGATGTTTTGTAAGAGGGGTTACCCCAGGCAACTCACTGAAAATATTATGGGTGAAGTGGTTGAAAAAAGAAGGAATGGCCACTTTCAGCCTATTTTAGATCCACAGGGCAGTACTTCTCCATCAAACCTTGATACTCTAATACCATATTAGGGTGCTATAGGTGGGGTCCATACTGCCACATCCACAGAAGCTATTTATAATTTTAATATGGCCTTTAATCAGGGTTCATCAAAAGTGTGTTTTCTTACTACCTTTGCTTATGACTCTAAAAATGTCCTTAACTGGGAACTCCTAATGAGTGATAGTGGCATTAGGGGTTCCACTGGTGCTAAACCTATTTGTGTGTGTAAGAGGGGTCGAAATCTAAAGAATATATTGGAGTGTAATGTAAATAGTGCAGGATTTGGTTTCACTCATAAATGCGGGAGATGCAAATTATGTTCCTTTATTTTTGAGAATAATGAAGTTAAAATCAATAATATTAAACTAAGGTTGCAATTTAAGGGCTCATGTGATACTGAGTGGGTTGTGTATGGCGCAATATGCGATACATGCCCTTGTTTCTATATAGGAAAAAATGAACGAAAACATAAAGTCAGAATAAGTGAGCATGTAAGGAACATCAGGGACAAGTTTGAATTCAATGCCCTTGCTAGGCATACTACACAACACCCACACCACACGTTTAAATTCTTTATTTTGGATATAATACCTTGTTCAGAAAGAGAGGGGCCTGGCAGTACTTGTTAGAAAAAGCGGAGCTAGTGTGGCAGCTCCGTTTGAATGCTACATGCTGTCCGGGTCTCAATGACAGTGTTTCTATTTCTAGTTTATTAAAACTAAAAGCACTGCATAGATGATTAACATAGGTTTTCTATTCTGATTTTCCATGTTGGGTTTGTTGCTTGAATTTGAGCAAATGCAAGGCACAGAGCTGTTTAAGCTGTTTTAAATGGTAGTGCTATACATGTTGCTTGTAGGATGTATTTTTTATTAACTTTTCATTTTTTATTTTTACTTTCTGTTATACATTTTTTAACAAAATGTTGCTTTATAGGATGTGTATACATACATATATATATATATATATATATATATATATATACACAAATATATTTTATGGTCTGATTATTCATAATTGCTGACTTTTAAAATGCATGAGTTGTGGTTATTTTCTTTATCTGTCTTTCTGGGGGGAAGTGATGTCACACAGCAAATGTATTTAAAGGATATGATGTCTTTTTGCTGGCATCTGATGATGTTCCATGTTAATGTGTACTTTTGGGGACTAAAGCGCTTATGGTGGCTTAATCCTCACTTGGTGGAGTTTTTGTTTGCTTTCCGTGTGATTTGGACTATCTGCAATAAATATTTCTGGAGAGGAATCCGTTTGCTGAGCATTTTCTTGGATTTTGTGGTTTTTGGACTTTTTTGTTTCATATTATAAACTTTGTCTGCTGGCAAATTTAATGCTGGGACATAGCTTGCATTTAGCCCACCCTCCATATCTCAAAGTGAGGAATTGTTTAGTGTTCTAACTATCCCTAACAGTTTATAGTAAGGAGATTATCCTGGTCTGATTGTGTAGAGATTTACAGACAGAAAATAGCCCATTGCAATTACTGATAAATTGACGATATTAGCAAAATGGTTCCCAAACTTTTTTCAGTCCTCTTACTATTTTTATTGCACAGAGGGTGATGACCTTTTCATCGTGGTAAAGTGGAGTTTTGCAGAAAGAAAAGAACATCTTGCAGCTACTAGAATTTTGACTTAGAATATGATACTGTTCAAACCTTTGCTAGTGTGTTCCGTCCGTTACTGATTATAATGAAGAAAGGCACTTTCCAGAACTGAGAGGGGGCAACATTTCATCTAAAAAATTGTACTAAGAGTTCCTGAAACACCAAAGATAAATAACAGTCTGCCATTACAGGTAAGAGGCTCATCCCTCCGATACCCTAAGTGTGTTGTTAAAAATTTACAGGGGATAGTAAATGGCCACTCATACAATGCTGTCACATGTTTAAAGCATTTTAAAAGCATATAATTAAATAAATCTCTTCCAACATAGGCAATGAGTATGATACTAAATGCATCTTCCCCTTAAAATATTTTCTTGTGTACATTATATATACAGTTTTCATAATGAAAGCATAGTTCCAGTTGGAAATTTTAATAATGATGGCAGTATGGTAGCCCTGAAATGGGTTACAAAACAGTTAATGAAGTCTGTCTGCATTTATTCCTCATGAATAAACATATATTACACAACTTCTAAAGCTCATGAAAGTTACATAAGTCTTGGGAAGAAATTCACAGTGATCCCATTTGTAGCACCAATGCCCACCATACACAAGTGTCTATTATAGATACTTGTGCACAATTCATTGAAAACGTTTAACTGCGAACTATCCTACATTACTGCTATCAAGGCCTAGAGTCACGGTGATGGGAAGTAGTAAATGAAAAAGTACACAGAATGCAATCATGAAACTGAACACTCTTTATGAATCTGAGGGCACAAGACAATAATGAGCATTTAGTTGGACTACTGCATAGTTAATAGTTACAGGTTATACAGTGCAGGCCATTATAGCAATAAACCATGTGTGAGTAGGGATACACCGAGTATTACTCATTATTAGAAAATGGGCTTAGAGAATCAGAGAACCAATCTGGATGCTCAGCATTTCAAAGGGGTGAATTAATGTACATGGAGAGTCCAGTAAAAACAAGTGTGCCTATTCATGGTACAAAAAATGTCAGCCATGACTGAAATGTAGCTGCCATTAATTTCCATTCACTAACTGCAGATCTTAAAAAGCTGCTGTTAATGAGCAGGGAAAAGAAAACAACATAACTAACTCAAGTAAATGCAGCAACAGTTTCAAGAAAGTATGTCTGTGTGTATACATGTACTTATAGCCATGCAAGTATGCTTCTACCAGTAATGACCTGAAATGCATTATGGTGCTATTTATTACTTCATTAACCTATTTGCAATCATGCATCTGATCTGCACTGAACCATTCATTGATTCTTTCGTTTTGGATGGATTGAAAATATTAAGAACTAAAGTAGCAGCTGGTAGCCCTGGAAATAATGCAAGCTCTGGGGAGTTGTGCTAGCAGTGGGTAGACAATCACCCCCTTTGGTGTCACCATTCATTCTAAAACATCTGGAGTAAAGGATGACAGATGATGGTGTTCCCTCTAGAACCTCGGGAGTAAAGGATGACAGATGAGGGGCTTCAAAGTCTTCAAAGGCTGCAGAGTACACAGCACCACTGGGCAGGGACCATTCTGTTAAGAGATGGCAATGGAAGCTGATTGTAACTCAAACTTGCCAAGCAGTAACTGCAAAAATGGTGGAGAAAGTTCATTGATGCTTTCAGTTCCTGGATCAGGACACCCATTGTCAAAATGAATGATCCAGCAGTTAAAAAAACTACTTGGGTAGGTAGAAGGCAAGTATATTTAAGGTGAGAACATAGGATAATTGGGGACCGTATTATGTATATTTCATGACTATTACTCTAGGGAAGAAACTGAAGCCAACGTTCTTGATGCTGATTAATTACTTTATTTTTAAGACGCACGGTGCATGATGCGTGTGTCAGGGGCATGATTATTGTAATTATTGTATTATTGGTGCTATTTATAAAAGGGTAGCCACAGATAAAACTCTTTGGTGGGATATCGGGCAGCTTGATGCATGTTTGAGAGTTATGGTGGGTAAGGCAAAGACATTGGTTGGAGGGGATGACACGCTGTAGAAAAGCTTTAGTGAGTCTTTAACAATATCTTATATAATTGGAAAATGTCCAGATTACTGCACATAGCTTCGACTGTCCAGATTTTTTGCAGAATGTCCAGATTTTTGCCTCATAATTTTGGTCTATTCTTTATAAAATTTGTGGTTTTCTGGCAACTTGCTTAGAATTGAAGTTACTAAATAATGACACACATTTGTGCTTCAGACTTCATATCCTTCAACATGCTACCACAAATCCTGTTATTTTAGCAATTAAGTTTGTAAGAGCAATATCTGACATCTGCTTCAATTACGAGGCTTTTTCCACCATTATTTTAGGCTTTGGACAGATTTCTTGTGCTTAGAGGGTGAAAGGTATGCCTGCATCTAACTGTGATAGAGACCAAGTAGATGCTTTAAGAATAAAGGTAGCTTACGGCATAGGCAGTAGGCACTCATACAGTCAGAAGGACTAAAAGTAGGATTTTTGGCTGACTCAAGGCCAATGGCAGTGACACCTCTTTGAAGGATCTACAGTCTTTTTTGCTAGATGGTGTAACAGTTACTGGTTGACTATCCATTTGAGAAGTCAGTGGTGGTGGTTGGTTCAGGGTTTCCAATATGGCTGCACAGTTAATCACCAGGTGGTAGGGACAAGGTATGAGAACTTGAAGCTGCTTGCAGGTAAACAGCCCTCTTTGACAATGAAGTTTCATTCATTGTGGTGCTGTATCCATTGAGGATATTCCATTTAAGCATTTCAAAAGTGTCCCCATTGAACTTGATCCTAAAAATCTGTCTTGGTGAATATTTACTATTTGACAGACCCAAAATGGGGGTTTACTAATGATTAAATTGGCAAGGATGCAGCAAAAGTAAAGTTTCTATCATTAAATGATGTGAACAAGATAAAAAGGGTGGTGAATGGCGATAATGGAGAACACTGGACCACAGCAGTGTTTTTGCGTAGCTCTCAGAACATTACAGCAGTTGTATAACATCCAGGAGCTGCTGCATATCATTTCAAACACAGCTCTCAACTACTTTGCTCAATAAACAAGGACAAAGCTAAAAATAATGGGTAGAAAACCCATTATTGTTACCCATATCTCTCAAGTGTACATCATTATGAGGAATGTCCCTCATTTTGAGACTTGAATCCGTGTTCCTCATTGTTCCACATATAAAGGGCTTGTAACACATTCAGTGTTAAGAGTTTTTCTAATTAATATCACAAACAACTGAGAGATGTACTCAGCCATAATGAAAAGCTTTTTACTTTTATCATATTTAATACCAGTAACAGTTTCAGGTGATAATGGAAAACACTGGACTTTGTGTAACCATGTCACTCATTCACCAGCTGATAATGAATAACATTCATTAACAATCAAAATGCACGCACTCGAGGCCCTTCTCAGTATGGAGAACATCGATGTCTGTGCTGTAACTGAAACCTGGTTCAAGGCTCCTGAGAGCACCCCGGCACTATTAGGTTTTACCTCATATCATGCGTTCCGGCCCCAAAACCCGGACCGCACCACAAAAGGAGGGGGTGTATCCATATTCATAAAGGATACCCACACCTCCAGGTTGGTGGCAATGCACGAAGCTTTGGAAACCATCCAGGTGCAACTAACCATAGGCAAAACTGCTCTACAAATTGTAGCATGCTACAGGCCACCCTCTCAAACTCAGGAACCCCACACAGCCTTCCTGAAGACACTGGAGGGTATAAATGTATCTCCAAACACCATCATGTTGGGTGACTTCAACTACCCGAATATAGACTGGGAACATTACTCAAGCCCTAACTTTCTAGCCCAATGGTTCCTGGAGTTCATAAATTCAAATGCCATGGAACAGCTAGTCACTGTTCCCATGAGAGGAGAAAATATACTAGATCTCATTATCACAAACATGGGGACAAAATGCTCCACACCGAAGTATATCCCTCATTGGTGAGATCTGATCATAAACTAATCTCACTGGAAATCCACATCCCGCCCCCACCCCAAACAAAAAAGACCACAGTGAAGAACTTCTCTAAAGCAAACTTCACACTACTCAAGACTGGTGTGGTATCCTTCAAGGCCCCTGAGCCAGTGGAAACCACAACCCAAGCTGCGGAAGCCCTTACAAATGCCTTCTATGAACACCTCCAGGACTGCATGGATCAGGCAATCCCAAATAAAACCAAGACTCTTTCCACAAAGGGCAAACGTCTAGTCTGGTGGACGCCAGCCATTAACAAACTTTACAATAAGAGGAGAAAGCTATTACATGATAGAATAAAATCCATAAAAGGGAAGTCACCCCTGATCATTATTAGTAAAAAAATACGAGCACTCATAAAATCAACTAAGGCCAATTTTGAGAGAAAAATTGCCATGGATTCAAAGGACAATCATAAGGCCTTTTTCAGCTATGTTAGGAACCTGGGTGGAAACTCCCAGATATACTCAGAATTAGTCCAAAATGATACAAAAATCACTGTACCCACAGACATTGCCAACATACTGGCAGACAGGTTCAGTGCAAACTTCACACCCCCCTCTCCCCCCTAAAGGAGAGATAACTATCCCAGCGGAGTGTAGCCTCCCAGACATCTCAAATGCGCAGGTGAAAGCTGCTATCTCTAAAGCTAAAAACACAGCATCAATGGGACCGGATGGTGTCCCCGGCTGTGTGCTACATGAGCTAAATGAGGAATTAAACTCGCACATAAGGCAGCTGTTTAATCTCAGCCTTACCACAGGATACGTGCCCAAGGAGTGACGTACGGCAACTGTGGTCCCATTCCACAAAGGCGGTGCCTCTACGGACCCTGGTAATTACCGCCCCATAAGCTTAACAAGTCTAGTCTGCAAAGCTATGGAGAGGATCATAATGGAGCTCATAAACAAAGATATAGGGGACTTGCAGACATTGGACCCGATCCAGTTTGGCTTCGTCAAGGACAGATCATGCCTTTTGAACTTGGTCGAATTCTTCAAAACAGTCACCAAGGTCTTTGATGAGGGAAAGGCAGTCCATACAGCCTACCTTGACCTTGCAAAGGCTTTCGACACAATACCCCACTCAGGTATTGTAGAAAAACCTACCAGCTTAAATGTAAACCCATATGTCACAAGATGGGTTGCAAACTGGCTTAAGGACAGAACCCACAGGGTTAGAGTTGCTGGCGCTATGTCAGACTCCAAGCCGGTCACAAGTGGTGTCCCGCAGGGCTCGGTCCTTGGCCCCCTATTGTTCGGCATCTACTTCTCAGAAGTACAGGCCAACATGGGAGGACTTTGGCTGACAAAGTTTGCAGACGACTGCAAACTGGGCGCCATAGTGGAAAGTGCATCGGACACGGATATCCTTCAGAAGGGACTCACGGAAACAGATAGCTGGTGCCAGAGCCATGGCCTGAAGTTAAACGCCAAAAAATGTATAGTCATACCCTTCGGGAAAAACAAGGTAACCCCAAGCTACCATATAGGTGGCAATCCACTAAGCACAGAAGAGGTTATCAGGGACCTGGGGACCCAGGTTGACAGTGGCCTTTCTTTTGACACTCACGTTGCTAAAGTGGTTAGAAAGACCTTCTACATTGCCCACCTGATCATGAAGGGATTCACATCCAGATCTAGTGAGGTCATTGTTCCCCTGTACTCTTCACTTATCAGACCAATGATCGAGTACAATGCCCCATTCGGGATGTATCTCACCCGACATCTGCAGCAATTGGAGAGACCCCAAAAGTTCCTCACCAAAAGGATAAAGGGACTCCAAAATCTGTCATATGCTGCCAGATTGAAGAAACTCCAGCTCTATTCAGTCGCATACCGTCTGCTCAGAGGTGACATGTGCCTGACATACAAGGCCATGTCCAACCAGGAATTAATGGACATGCTCCACCTCAAAAAATCCAAATCCACCAAAACCACTAGAGCAAGCGACTTAAACCTTAGCACGGATATAAATAGGACGTGCTGGAGGGATAGATTTTTCACTCAGAGACTCCCTATGCTGTGGAATAAAATCCCAGTCCATGTGAGGTAGAGCACCTCGCTGGCTCTGTTCAAGAAAAATCTTGACCTGTGGATGGGAGATCATAGGTTTACCCTGGGAATCATCTCTGTGTCACTGTTGGACAGAGGCACAACAAACTAATGGGCACAGTAATTTTTTCATATAAGGGGTGGCGTAAGCCACAAAACTTTGGGCTAGGCTTATAAATGCCTTAGGGCAGATAGCCTAGTATAAACCTATGAACCTATTGGTTGTGCATAATTGACTGACATGGATGGACAAATTGGACAATGAAGTGTCTTTTCACATCCTAGCCATTTATCACAGAGTTGGCAATTGCTGGATATGTTTTGATGGCAAATATTCGTTTTGCAAAGTCACACCCATGAGTTGTTAAATGGCATGTGCCACTTTTGAGAAATATAACACTGCCCTTCACTGGATTTCAGAATCAGAAGACCTGCCTTAAAGGGCAGTGTATTTCATGGATACATTCCTCTTTATGAGTAATGTCAGTGAAGTCACTACAGCAGTTGTAAGATCATCCCAGTACTTCTGTAGGACCTTACAAGTTCCATTTTGACAGGCAAGTTGGAATTCCTAATGAGAGTATTTACAATTTTAGGGTTAGAAATGTATGTATCTTTCATTCTTTCATTCTTTTAGGTTACCTGCTGACATGTTGCATAAAATGAAACAAAGTCAGGAGGTTAAAAGGTAAACAAAAGAACAGAGTAAGGGGGGGTACTTTATTTGCTTTTAATTTGTAGAGATGGGAGAAAGAACTGTTTAGTATTTTAAAAGTAAAAGTGGATTGCAACTTGGAACATGTTGTGACCAGTAGCCAGTTTGCCTTTTACAAGGTAAACAGCAATATCTCAGATGGAGTATGAGACAAATGAATCTACACATGGCATTAACTTCTGTTTGTATTTTAGAGGTATTATATGCAGATGATAAGGTAGTAACAGTTTGGGCTACTCCTAGTCTTGGGATAAATATGTTCTTGACCAGAGCTTTTTTTGGCTTCTCTGATAATATGGTCTGAAATGGAGTAGAAACATTTCAATTAAGTAATAACATTGTTGTTGTAGGTTGAGCAGAGCCTAGAGAGGTGGAGATATGCTCTTGAGAGGAGAGGAATGAAGTTCAGCAGGACTAAAACAGAATATATGTGTGTGAATGAGAGGGAGGCTAGAGGAATGGTGAGGATGCAGGGAGTAGAGTTGCCAAAGGTGGATGAGTTTAAGTACTTGGGATTAACAGTTCAGAGTAATGGTGAGTGTGGTAGAGAGGTGAAGAAGAGAGGTACAGGCAGGGTGGAATGGGTGCAGAAAAGTGTCAGGAGTGATTTGTGACAGACGGGTACCAGTAAGAGTGAAAGGGAAGGTCTACAAGAGGGTAGTGAGACCAGCTATGTTGTATGATTTGGAGATGGTGGCATTGACAAAAAGGCAGGATTCAGAGCTGGAAGTGGCAGAGTTAAAGATGTTAAGATTTGCACTGGGTGTGACAAGGATGAGGAATTAGTATATTAGAGGGTCAGCTCAGGTTGGACGGTTTGGAGACAAAGTAAGAGAGGTGAGATTGCATTGGTTTGGACATGTGCTGAGCAGGGATGCTGGGTATATTGGGAAAAGGATGCTAAGGATGGAGCTGCCAGGTAAGAGGAAAAGAGGAGGGCCTACGATAAGGTTTATGGATGTGATGAGAGAAGAAGGTGGTTGGTGTGACAGATCAAGATGCAGAGGACAGGAAGAAATGAAAACAGATTATCCACTGTAGAGACCCCTAATGGGAACAGCCAAAAGAGAAGAAGAAGATACTGGCAGAGATTTAAGCATGCTATGAATTTTATTGCATAGGTCAGTGGTTTGACTGTAGACAAGAATTACATTCTCATGTTAGCTGTCCAAGATTCACAGTTATGGAGGGGTCTTTGCCATCTAATGTTGCACCAGTGTTGAACAACTCATTGCAAAATATATTGAAAGTGTTAACATTAGTACCACAAAAAGCACAGGGTGCACCCCTGGTGTACACCTGTAAGTCGTGGTGTACACCTGTTAACTGGGTGATCAGAGTTAAAGCACACTAAGCAGCAGATATAACTCAGAAAGGGCTAAGCAAGCAATAATGTCCAACAAGGTGTGTGTTACTGTGTAAATAATGCACACACAGGGGTGTTCCATGGCACAATGCCACAGGCAGAGGGTGTCTATACATGTGTCTGATGCTGATGACATTTTCTAAGAATCAGTAGAAACATATACAACAAGTTGTTTCTATAATGTTTACAAATACTCTAACTATATGAAACCAAATTATTAAACAAGAGGAAGTAGATAATTTTTGTTCTGTGGCAATGAACTTTCAAACAAAAAAGGATTTTAAAACAGTTTGATCAATTGTCTAGTATATTAACAGCTCTCTACTGAAATGTCAGCACTCAAAAACTGAAAAAAAGAGAAAATACAGGAGAAAAGTGAATATTGAAAATTGCTCTTCTCCTTTAAACTTCTTTTGGGGGTACCACTATCCCCCTGCATATACCACACTTATATATATCAAATCCAAGATTGTCATAACTCTGAGAAAAGGAAATATTTTGAGAAATAGCACCTTGGACTTGGTATATACAAGTCCAAGCTTTCAGCCATTCAGTCTCTGCTTTTCAGGACCCGCTTCTTTAGAAACTGAATTAAAACAAAGTAAATACACACTTACCAGAACAGATAATTTTCTTAGAATTGCTATAGAAAGGCTTTATGGTGTGAGAACAATATGAGGAGCAATTTTATTTATAAAACATGCAACAAATAGGAAGATATTCCACCACACAGTCTGTTCACAAATCTTCAGATTCCATTAACATTTTAGCCATTGAGGATACTTTATCTGCTCAATGCACTGATAAAGAATCATTTTCTTGCCACCAGCTACCAAAAAGGGTAATTATCCTATAATTAAACTCTTTAGAAAATACAAGAGCAGCATTCACAGGTACAGAAAATGGGATGGACACCTCACAAATATTCCAAAACATGATGGCCAACAAGGCAAACTTGGGCTAAAATACTTGATACATAATATTTCTTTATTTTAATTGATAAACAAATGTGCTTTGGATTTAACCAGTAGATTTTTACAATGTGGTTATCAATCATTTTTATGGCCAAAAATGCAGCCAATTCTAACATGATGCTTTGATTTATTCTAACTGGCTGTTTCAATCTATCTATGCTTCTCCATTGCTTCATATGGCTCAAATACTAAATATTTTCAATATTTGATTCACAAATGTTAAAACATAGTATTGGCTGTAACAAGGTAGCCAATTTATTAAGTATGAAATGTAGACTTGCATATAGAAGAGTGAAAAAGATTGCACAATCACTCCGTTTTTGTTAAAGGTCTATCAATTAAGCTCCATGTCAACAACAAAAAATCTCTTGATGAACTATTCTAAACAATTGTTCATCCTGTTGATATTGTTCTGTATGAAAGGTCATTATTAAAAATAACCAGTTTATTTCAGCAAATGCATCTAAAATTTAAGTCATTTTTATAATATTGATTTTCTCATTTATTTAGCTGCATGACACAGGAAATCAGCATTTGTCAGCAACATTACACAGTATAGAGAAAGAAGATTATGATCAGATCGCCAATGTGTTGAAGACATGGATGCCATGAAAATTCACATGCAGAGTGAAGCTATCAGAGTAAATCTTGGCATCCATGTCAAGAAAATGTATTAGATTATGACTGGAGACATTATCATAATTCTTTCTAGTGCATGGAGCTATATCTCCTCAATGTACTACTAGTTAAAGGAGCTTTTAAAGCTTTTAGTGAGCGCTGTCAGAGACAGAGTATAACAAAGTCCGTTACATTTACACTTACCTTTTATGCTTCTCAATTGTCTAGATTTTCAAAGGACATCTAGATTATTGCTTCATATTTTTGATCTGTTCCTCATAAAATCTGTGGTTTGCAGACAAACCACTGAGGGCTGAAGACACCAAATAATGGCATACATTTGAGTTTCAGTGTTTGTATCCTTCAGAAAATGGATACTAACACAATTTCTTTTAGTCTACTAAGCTTGCTTGAAGAATTTAGGGACACATTACCTTTAGGACAGCAGGCGGAAATAAATCTTTAGTTCTACCTTTGTCATTTGCTAGTCAGTACTGGCAGATTTTACTGCCTGGTGTTAGACCCATTCTTAATAATTTTAGCAAGGAGTGTTTAACAGTTGTTAAGGTGGGGCTGAGTACCACTCTAGTGCTTAACTGGTTTGTCTTTTTCTAATAATAGGGCTTATCCGTGGTGCTCCATGCATTACATAACATTTGAGCATGTTCATCCTATTAATTCACTAGACTTCATCAGAATTACTACATTAGTAAAAAATGTAGAAAATCATACCTCTCAACTATCCTTATTTAAGCAGAATGTTCATATTTTGGCCTCATGTTTTGGTCTATTTCTCATAAAATTGATGGTTTTCTTACAAATCAGTGAGGAATGAATTCTCTTAATAATGATAGACATTTTAATGTCATGCTTCATATCTTTCAGAAAATGCATTGCAGCAAAATTTTTATTCTAGCCACTTTTTAAGTTTGTAAGAGCTATTTTTAAAATTTGCCCCTGGTTTTAGCCTTTGTCCCCCCATTATTTTTGTCTTTGTCCAAATTTTTGTGCTAAAAAGTTGAGAATTATGGTTAGACTACAGAGTAATGCATATTAGTCATTTGTCGAAAAGATTTTTTTAATTTACATTGAGTTTGCATATCAACAGTTTTATTCAAGTGTGGCAAAAAAAGAGCCATCTAAAATAAATCTACAATTGCAATCTCATCCACACTCATCTTTTATTTTTATCAGTAAGCTGGAGATGTACCTTGGTAAAATCACTTTGTAACATAATTTTTAATTTGCAAAAAGTCTAGAATAGACAATACATGTTAGGCATATGATAAACCATGTGACTAAAAAACACAAATACAAATACTTTAGAAACAATTTAAAACATAACATATAATTTAAAAAAAATATATCAAATATATAACATAGTCTAGGCTTTTTAGTAATATATATATATATATATATATATATATATATATATATATATATATATATATATATATATATACACACACATACTTTTTTGGGATGACATCCAGTGGATTAACAAGATGAAACCATTAAACATTTTATCCCGTGTTCCATTGCTGACCAGTGGTGCATTGCTGTTTTGTGTTTTTAGTTTGGACTGAGCCTGAGATCTGTTTTTGTTATTTAGCTACATGTTCTTGTTCAGATTTCTTCAGCTTTTTATGTTGATAAGACCTCTTGCCAGTTTAAAAACTTATATCCAAATATCTTAGTGATATTAGGTATAGGAAGGAGATTAAATTGATATACATGCATATACTTAAACATCCAGGAGCTAGTTTCAGATATGAGTTGATACAATCCAGTCTAATGCTCCAAAAAAGATTAATATAACAAAATAAACTTTCAAAGAAAAAACACCTATGCATTATTAAGTTAGGAGCTCATCTGTGAATCCCCCAACCACACCCATCCAGGATTAAATGAAAGTTTATGAATTGTTCTTTGTTATAATATTTTGTTTGTTAAAATTTATTTGGCAGCACTGTACTTAGTATAAGCTTCCTTATTAATATTAATTCATAATATCACTAATAAAATATTACATTTCTAAAAATTAGTTTTAAATTTTGATATTTTTGACTCTCTGAAGTTTGACATGGAATTGAACTTCACCTATATTGTTTAGATATACATTTGGTCTTTTACTGATGATTTCATTAAATTGTTGAGTATAAACATAAATCTCTACTGTTACATTTAGACATGTACTTTAGAAGGCATGTTCTTTTCTGAAAAAGTCTTTCCTTTTTGACCATCAACTGGAAATAAAGAAAGTATTATTTCCTACAAGAATCATATACTGATTCAATATTTGGAGTCCTGGTTAATTTACCATTACCAATTATTAGGCCAAGTATTTTTACTGTTTGACCATGCAAATTAGTTACTTTAATTCTAACTATAATATTTAAAACTGTGAATGCAACACAAACCGTCTCAGGCCAAGTAACACCTATTAATCACAGGGGTCAGATTTCTCACAATTGAACAGTGAACTAAGTTGTTACTTTGAAAAGAACAATTAACTCAGCTACATTTTCAAGCCTGTCATTTAGTAATGTCTTTCGGCTTTTCTCGGTTAGGGTTCATCACAGCGGAACTCTGGTCCGCTAATGATTGGCAGTAGATTTTTTTTTTTATGGTGCTGAGTTGCCAGTCCAAAGCCCAACCTTCAAATAAGGCACACCCATTCACGCACGCACCTACCTGCATGTCTTTAAACATCACTCGACCGTGGGGAGGACATGCAGACTCCACAAGGAAGGCACTCCAGCCAAGATTCGAATGGGAAAACCTCTTGCTGTGAGATGACAACACTAACCGCTGCACCACCGCAGCCTTAATCTTTTCAAGCCTGTCATTTAAACATTCCTTAAAATGCTGCAACAAAAATGGCCACTAATAAAAATCAAAGGAAGCAAAGTAATTAAAAATGCAGTTTGATGCTGACTGTGAAGAGTAAGCAGTTACAGCAATGTTGTCAATTGATGAGAGAGAAAACTACAGTAAATAACCCCCTCATCTTAAGGATTTCTTTCTGCCCTCTAATATGACCTAAGGAAGGCAAAGCCATTGACTGTAAAACTAATAATGCTAGCCATGGCAGTCTCCTTCAGATCATTTCAGGGTATAATAAATTAGAAAATAACAGTAACCATTTACTTTGATACAGAGACATTAGCAATGCAGAAAAGTTCAAGATTTGCTGAAAAAACGTGTTTTTTTTCAGTTTTGGGGTCCAGTTCTCCTTTAAGTACCTTGTAAATAACATCCTAACTGTTTCTGTTTCTTTCTCTCATTGTGCAATTTAGCTCTTTAAAAAAATGATCGACACTGATATGGGGAAAACCATATCATCGAACATTTAAATGTTCGACAATCTGAGAGTTTAAAATTGGGGATAGATACTAGACAACTGAGATTGTCTGGTATTCCAGTCACCCCCGTTACCTAAATATACCATCTCTGACATTGCACTATATTCTGGTAATGTGAAATGATGGAATATAGACCTCTGTACATCGCAGAATGGGGATATTTCCTGTTACTGCAATGTAGTGTGGCCTCGGAGTTGGAATACTTAAGTGGGGGCACAGCCCCCCGACATGGGGGCTGCAGGGGGGCTTGCCCTCCTGCTATAAACAGTTTATTTTTTGGATTCATTTTTATATTTACTTTTACATTGTCGAACATTTAAATGTTCGATGATATGGTCTCAATCATATCAGTATCGAACATTTGAATGTTTGATGATGTAAAGGTAACATATATATATATATATATATATATATATATGTATATATATATATATATATATATATATATAATGTTTACAACCCTTACTTCCACTCTGTCCTACCATGGTGTATATCCCATGTACTTTGTTTTTCAACCCTGATCATCAAAACCTGTATTTCTTTGTACTTTTTGCTCATGTACATAATTTCTGTTCATTACTAGCTGCTCATATTTGTTCATAATCTTAATATTGTATATTATTGCTTAAAGCTTTTATTTTTTAATCCACGTATAAAATTTCATCATAGAATGTCATTATTTCTGTCAACTGGAGCTTTTTTCCTCGGGGCTCTACTGAAATAGGGCCATATTGCTCAGCTAGACCAACCTGTCTAACAAATGTCAAATAAATAAATAAAGTATGCATAATTTAGTAGCTACATTAAATTTAGAATTTCCTTTGTTAAAGTTGAAGGGCCAGATTCAGGAAGCCTCCGTGTAAGAGTTATAACTCTTACACGGAGGCTGCAGTTAAACGGTGTGATATCAGCATGTCATGCATATGCATGAGGTGCATGAGGCATGCTGAATCACACTGTAACTCTTACACGGTCCGTGTAAGACAGAAGGGAGCGTGTCCGTTGGCTAAGCCCTGCAAGCGGACACGCCCCCGTGCTCGTGTGCGTGGGTGTGCTGCTATTGCAACTGCAGTTAGCAATCAGTGGAAAAGGATATAAGAACTAAATATGCAATGTAAGTCAAGAAGTAATAGCATAGCAGTAGAGTTGTCGGCTTAAGAGCAGGCAAGGTTCGAGCCCACACAACCTTTTTTTTTTTTTTTTTTTTTTGTAAATAAGCACTAAAAAGGTCCCTGACAGTATTGTACAACTGTAAAAGTATTTCCTTTTGTAAAATGGAATGAAATGGAGCATATGTTTTCAAGTAATACAATAATAAAAATATGTAGAAATGTACTGATAGCTAAACTGCAGTGAGAAAGAGTGCCCGTAGCTAAGTAGTGTTTCACAAACTGCAAACTGCTTGCCCGTAGCTAAGGACTGGTTTAACAGGCTCAAACTGTGTGCAACTAGCTGTGCTTAGTTTAACATGTGTGTTACTAGCCAATTAAGGTGTAACCCAGCGCACACCGTTTGCGCGATGCGCCCACAAGCTAACCGGCGGTGCGCATGCATGAGCTCCGCGCAAACGAGCGCAGACCTGGTTTTAAAGTGTTTAAAAGTGCTTTTGGCATGATTGATTGACAGGTCCTGAAGTCATTTCTAGACAGTCATAAAATTTAAAATTCAGTGGTCAGATTCAAACACAGGATACCATGCATTAGAGTCAAGGTACTAAACCACTAAGCCATGACAGCAGTGCTTAGAAATGCAGAAATAGCATATAAATAGGATGTAAGCCAAAATGGAGCATGATAAAGCAGTTTCTGTGAAGTAGATACAATTCTAAACTGGCCAATCACAGAAATGTGCGGGAAAATCGGCATATATAAACCCCATAGGAGGGAATACACAGCATAAACGATTGTAGAATAGACCTGCAGGCAGAATGAGTGGAGTAGGGGAGGGATGTTGCTTTCGAGCACAGCGGTGGGGCGTTGAGGAGTCCAGATACATGGTCTGGCTCCTAGTTCACCATCATGAGGCCCAACTCATGCAGGACCAGGTCTCATGGGGAGCGTACAGGGCGGAGTCATGGGACCAGTTGGCTCATGATCTGACCAGTGCTACTGGCATTCCACGCACTGGTGAGCAGGTCCGTCACCACCATGTGGACCTGAAGCGACGTAAGCAAGACCAGTTGACCCAATGGATCCAGCAGGCCTGGGATATGCCCAACGCCCCACTACTGAGTAAGTTACATTTTACTTATGTATGTAAGGAATTCAACTAGCTGATACCAAGGAGATGTGTATTCCAATATTACTTGTCTTGTATTACAGCTGCAGGTGTCCGCTGTGCGAATCGAATGGCACATGAGCGCAGGCTGGTGCGGCTGTGCCACCATGCAGGTTAGTAACCCCACCTAGTACTTGTGAATAAATATTATAGTGTAGCACGTAGCAGAACACTGCAGTGTATTGATTAAAAGCAATAGAATGTGCAAGCAGCAAGTAAAAGTCTGCAGGTATGGCTGCAACAAGTTCATCAGTATGCAAGTGAAACTGGAAATATAAGTGATAGAAATAAATAGTGCTGTAATACAGATGTCCCACCATTAATTAAATGTAGTATAACCTGCAGTAGTCTCAAGAGTACAGCTTCAGAATCTGAGGTAATCACATGTGAGATATATCCCCTGTTGAAATGCTGAATCATGACAGAAGTGAGGCTGCTGGAAAGTGTTGGAATCCCCACAGGTCTAATATGTGAACAAAGCCTAGAAGTACCAACCTGAACTGTGAAATTGCAGGATGTGTGAGAGTGACAGAAAGGGTCATGTATCAATGAATAACATAGTAATAGCACCTGAATATATAAGCTTCAGTGTTGTTCTACAGAACTAAATGCATGTGGGAATTAAAACTTAACATCCCAAACTGATTTCAGTGTGTCTGACTCTTGAATGTTCAGGCCAAAATCTGTATATGGTGATTACAGTCAGCAATTTGCAGATAGAATGAATGATTGTCTGAATGAATGATTGTCTGACATACTAAACATCCATAGCTGTCCCCTGCCCTGTCATCAAAGTGTAGCAGGATGATGTATCTGATCAAATTCAAAATAACTAGGATAGTGATGTATCTGTAACAGGTCTAGCATGACAGTCAAGTAAGAATCATTTGGAAAGTATCACCCAGAAGTTAATTGTGTTTCTATTACAAATGTATATCAATGTATAATTTATGAATGTGTCATCATTTTCTTTCTCCACCCCACCCTATAATTGCAAATTAAAAACACCACTAAATATTGGTATGTGAGCATTTCATTAACCATGGACATTTGTCCTGTTTCAAAAATATATGCATGTCTGTTGTTGCATGTGCCGTGGTCATACCTGCAAACCGGCAAACCTGATGGCCTGTTGCCATTAATCAACCCTGCATGTTGTTCAATTGTGTATTTCTGTTCAAATAATGCATGTGATATTGATATGCCCGTTGTTCAATGGTGTTAATATCTGGGTGTTTGTTTAATGGGAATACCAATGCATGCTGTTACAACTAATTTGAATGGAATAATATGCCACTAACCCAAACTAACATAACATACACACAAACCTAGAACGCTTGGGAAGGCAGGTCCCAGCGGACCCACCTCTCCCACCTCAGCTGGCGAGTGCACCTGGCACTAGTGCCCAGGCCGGACCCTCCTCCGGTGGACCTGTGCCACCTTCAGGTGGAAGCGCTGCAGGGGATGGGGCCCGTCCCCCCTCTGCAAGCGTGGCCGGAGGAGCACGTCCACTCATCCTCCAAGGTGTCCGGTCTGTGGTGCGAAGGGAGATCCAAGACTCTGTTCTTGGGACCCTATACCAGCTTGAGGCCCGGGTGGCACAGCTTACGGGCTTGCCCGTTGTCCCGCCTGCACAGCCCCCAGCACAGCTGGGCTGTGAAGGAACAGTGGCAATTGCCTATGGGTGGGGATATCAGTTCCACTGTTGCCATCTGTGGGCTCATGTGCCTTGGATATCCCAACCTCCGTCCCCGTCAATTGTGTAACCCCCCCCACATGTGTCATACACCGCCCCTGTATGCGTCTTGTCTGTCTTGTCTGTTAACCTACCCAACCTACCTCCCCAGCTATACTGACTACCTCACCTGACATACCACTC
Organism: Protopterus annectens; assembly: GCF_019279795.1. Classification (NCBI taxonomy): domain Eukaryota; kingdom Metazoa; phylum Chordata; order Ceratodontiformes; family Protopteridae; genus Protopterus; species Protopterus annectens. The sequence continues at coordinate 1,247,435,687 of NC_056741.1, read as the reverse complement.
TCACCTGATAAAAAAAAAAAAAAAAGGGCACTCTGTACCCACAAAAAAATTACGCCCCATACATAGCTGTCCATGTTGCACACATGTCCGCTGGACATTGAAACTGTTAATTACAATTGGCTGTAAAACAGGTATTAATGTTGTCCTGACACCTCTCTCAGGGGTGGAAGGTTCCAAATGTCACAACAAATTGCATACAAATGCACAGCTGTTGCTGGGAAAGACATGGGCAGCTATGGGCCTCACCTACATCCTTCCTGCAAATTCCAAGCTTGTTTCCCTACTGTCTTACCCTCTTTGTGACCCCTTTTTCACCACTTTCCTGTCACCCCTTTTTCTTTTCTTTTCTTTCAAAGAAAATAGCGCGGGTGTGCGCTTGTGTGCGCGGAGCTAAACGCCAGTGCGCATGCGTGAGCTCAGCAAACGAGCGCAGACCTGGTTTTAAGTGCTTAAAAGTGCCTTTGGCACTTTTGATTGACAGGTCCTGTACTCATTTCGAAAGAAAAATAATTTCTCACTGTCAGTCTTGAAGCTAGGACCCTGGTAACACTAGTCTGTATGACCTACCACTAAGCCATGACTCTCATACAAAAACATAGTGCTAAAATAAATATAACATGTAATAGTAGGAATCAATATAAAGGTAATATAGGATGTGCACTACCCAAAGCATGTCAGGTAGAATTTAATGCCTGAATTACTGGATTCCCACACTAGTTTAGTGTTCATGGAAACAGCCCTGCTAATTGTTAGCTTGTACATAATAATGTAAGGTAATGTTCATATATGAAAGTATTATATGTACACACACACACACACATATATATATATATATATATATATATATATATATATAAATATATTAATGCATGCGAAATATAGTGGTAGGTGTCAGTATTCACACACACTCACTACAGGAAACAGTGGAAATAAATGCAGCAACCACAATCTACAACACAGCCTGACTCCTGTGAGACTTAATAACCCTTTTAACCGCGTAAAGGTGCCTTTTCACTTTGATTGACAGGTCCTATACTCAGTTTGAAAGAAAAAATATTCCTACTGTCATTCTCAAACCCAGGACCTTGGTAACATTAGTCAGTATGACCTACCACTAAACCATGACTCTCATACAAAAACATAGTGCTAAAATAAATATGACATGTAATAGTAGGAATCAGTATAAAGGTAATATAGGATGTGTACTACCCAAAGCATGTCAGGTAGATTTGTACTGCCCGAATGACTGGATTCCCATACTAGTTCAGTGTTAACAGTAACAGCCCTGCTAATTGTTAGCTTGTACATAATAATGTAAGGTAATGTACATATATGAAAGTATGTATATGTACACATACATACATATATATATATATATATATATATATATATATATATATATATATTAATACGGGTCTACTTTCTATCACCGAACTTCCGAATCACCGACACACAAGTTACCGACCCCAAACAACCGAAAACACACACCGACAAACACCAACAACACAAAAAAACGAACACCACTACACCGACACAAAAAACGTCAACTACACATTGCACACAACAACATATCCACTAACCTTAACCTAAACCCTAACCCTAACGTCCGACACTACCGCACACTTACCCAACCCGCACCCTAACCCTATCTCACTTAACCCACCCCTAAACCTCAACACCGTCACTATCGCACACTTACCCTACCTGCACCCTAACCCTAACTCACTTAACCCACCCCTAAACCTCAACACCGTCACTATCGCACACTTACCCTACCTGCACCCTAACCCCAACTCAGTTAACTCACACTAACACATTAAGCCCGTCACTATCGCACACTCACTCCACCCGCATACAAACCCTAACACACTTAACCCTTCCCTACACTACACTACGTCACTATCACACACTTAACTTACTGGAACCCTAAGTCCGACACTACCGCACACTCACCTTTCCCACACCCTAACCTAAAATCCCTCACTATCGTACACTTACCTGTCTGCTCCCCAATCCTAAATCTTTCACTTTCGCACACTTACCGGATCGCGCTCACACGCTGCCGTTGTCGGTCTTTCAGCTGTCGGGATATCACGTTTTCGATAACCTACCTGTTCGGTCATTCCGTCTTGGTCTTCCGGGTGTCGGTGATGTGGCGCTTCGGTTATTCGAAGTAGACCCATTAATACATATGAAATATAGTGGTAGGTGTCAGTATCCATACACACTCACTACAGGATACAGTGAAGATAAATGCAGCAACCAGAATCTGCAACACAGCCTGACTCCTGTGAGACCTAATAACCCCTTTAACTGCTTAAAGGTGCCTCCAGCACTTTGATTGATAGACCCTATACTCAATTTGAAAGCAAAATATAAGCATACTAGTAGGCCCTACCACAAGACCATTGTAACACTAGTCTGTATGACCTACCAGTAAGCCATGACTCTCATACAGGAATATAGTTCTAAATAAGTGGAACATGTAATAGTAGGAATGAAGATAAAGGCAATATAGTATGTGTACTACCCAAAGCATGTCAGGCAGACTTTTACTGTCCCAATTACTGGATTCCCATACTAGTGTAGTGTTAACAGAAACAGCCCTGCTAATTGTTAGCTTGTACCCAATAATGTCAGGTAATGTACATATATGAAAGTATGTATAGTATATATAGATATAGCAATACTTATGAAATATAGTCGTAGGTGTCAGTATGCATACACACTCACTACAGGGAACAGGCGAGAGAAATGCAGCAACCTGAATTTACAACACAGCATGAAGCATGAGAGACGCACTAACCTTCACACTCACAGAACACTGTCAACAGCATACCAGCATGGTCCACGCCCTTACAATCTGAAAGGGCAACGCCTATCTCACATATCCTTTTATAGCACTGTCCTGAAATCACAGTGAGACATGCAATCAGTACACAACTGGCTGCATGCAATTAGCAAATGCTGCCTTACAATTGGTGCAGAGGCCATCACATGGACATATGCAGATACCTACAAAAGCAGCCAGTACCCACACTCCACACATGCAATAAATCCATTGCACAAAACCTACAGAGAAAGAGAGAGAGAGACAGAGAGAGAAATAAAAGAAATATGAAGACAGCCAGCAGCAAAACCAGCAGCAGCAGCAGCAAACAACAAGCAGCAAGCAACACCACTGACACAGCAACAGCTGCCACAAACACAGGTAATGCAAAGTAGAAGGTTAATACTGTGTGTACTGTGACACCTCCAAATGTATCATAGTTCACTATCTATAGGTATGTCCATGAGATAGGTTGTGTGTACATAGTCCTGAAATATATACATATGTAATATTGCTGTACATGTTGCCCATACTTAAAACTTCCATAGCTTAGAACACAAGGCCAGTTGTGCATATGATGCAGTAGTTCTCAGGGTCAGTAGAGGTTCCTCCTCATTGGTGTGGGAACACTGTGTATGTATGGCACTGGTCAGGTACATATCCTGTAGTATGGCCAGGGATTAATATCAGTCTGTAATGTGGTGCTATGTCCTCCAGGGGTGAATGTAGCACACATCCAGGGATACCATTTGGTAACAGTGATGCTATGTGTTCTGCAATGTTGAGGGTGGCCCTCACCTGGACATGTGAGAGGATAGGGAGGTTACAGTCATCTGTGATAACTAATTCCACTTGTGAAGGAGAATGGGGGGGGGTACCTGCACCTAAACTGTCTGCAACAATGTTGCCAATATCTGTGCATTTGGTGAGTGTGAAGCATCTTAACACTGCTGACCACAGATGCCTTGCCTTCATGTGAATCTGCCCTGTGCTGCAGGAGCCTCCTGCTATTGTTATACAATGTGCCTGTATCTGTAGTCCACTGGACAGGATAAATAAGTGGTGTGCATACGGTCTGGGTTAGATATGTGTGTGCACAGTACATTCACTATGTGGGATGTCTGTGGTAAGCTTTTGCAAAGGGGCCAGCAGTGTGTGTTGTGGCTTCCACTGGCCCAGTGGGCTGCATGGATAGCATCGCAGTCCTAACTAGTGAATAACCGTGTAATTACATGCATACATAGCAAGGTAGTGTACTGTGCTTGTGGTGTTGTTGGGATATGTATATCCAGGCTGAGTAATGTGTGTCCACATCACAGGGTTGGATGGCAACACACATACAGTATGTAGGGATGAACACCCAGAGTGTTTCAGATGTGTTGCCTGTGCAGAAATATCTGGCCATTACCTGTGCATCCCCCACAACACACACACATGCAACATATGGCAGAAGTACTATAGCAGTACACATAGGTTCATAGGTGCATACTAGGCTATTTGCCCCAGGGCATTGATAAGCCTAGTAGAATGTGTTTGTCTTTCGCCACCCAATTAAAATTTATGCTGCTATGCCCTTTTCCGAGGTTAGTATACTGTGCCTCTGTCTAATAGTGACATAGAAGTGATACCCGGGGTACAACTATGATCTCCATCCACTCATCCATATTCCTATGGAAGAGAGTCAATGAGGGACTCTGCCTAACTTGTAGTGTGAGTTTATTACAGAGTGAAGTGAGCCTCTGGGTTAGGAATATGCCCCTCCAGCATGTCCTATCTATGTCAGTGCTGAGGTCCAGGTCTCCTGAGTGTGTGGCTGTATGGGACTTTGATTTTCTGAGGTGCAGCATGTTCCTTACTTCTGGGTTGGACATGGCTGTATATGGCAGGCACAGATTGCCTCTGAACAGGCAGTATGCCACTGAGTCCAGCTGGATTTCCTTTAACTGGGCAGCATATGGCATCTGTTTGAGCCCTTTGATCCTCTTGATGAGTTACTGTTGGGCTTTACCAGTTGCTGTAGGTGTCTGGTTAGGTACATCCCAAAAGGTGCATTGTACCCAATTATAGGCCTTTTGATGGATGAGTAAAGAGGCACAATGATGAGTAAAGAGGCACAATGATGAAATGTCTATAATGGTGCAGGAAGGTGTGTCTGGGTCCGCCATTGGTCAGCCAATTGACAGTACACAGCTGTCAACCCCTTCAATGCACACAGTCATCTTGCCGTTACATCCTTTGTCACCATTGTCCCTAGGTGATGGACAGTATGCAGTGGGCATAGATCAGGGTAATGTGGTACCTGTGGTACATGCATCGCAACAAAGCAGCCATGAGCAGGGTCCTCCAATGGTACCACGCAGACAGTCGCCCATGGGTTCTCGTGGGGGCATCCGTGGCCGTACTGCCTCTGGCCAATGTGCCCAAGGAGGTATGTCAACCTCCACTATGTTTCGGACTGTTATGCAGGTACAGGCACGTATGGAAAGGTACACCAGACAGGGTCTGAGGGAGCTGAGAGCATGTCGCACAGCCATGACAGACGGCATGCGTGACGTTGCGAATGCTATCCGTAACTTCACAGATGTCGTTGACAGACATTGTGGGGACATACAACAGCTGCTCCACAACCAGATGTCCATGGGCCAGGGCGATGGTGTGCGTTTGCGATGTCGATGTGGCCGTATGGCAGCAACAGCACCAGCTGGCAGTGGCCATGGACAACAACAGGCCCACTCACGCACCTCAAGTGCCAGCACCAGCCCCAGCAATGCTGGGTCTGTGCTGTCATCAGGACGCCCCAGGAGACTATGAGCACATAGCTCTGGACAGTCCCAACAGGGAACTGTGTCCAGTCAACACACCCCCGCTTCCGATGACAGTACCCAGTCTGGGTTAGTACCGGATACGGTCCGTAGCACCCCTGCCAGGCACAGGTACCGTGTCCGTGCCCACAGACACTGATCTGGATGACCTGACAGGTGCAGTCTGTGGCTGTCCACAAAACCCTGTACATGGCAGCCATTATGTTGGACTGTGTGTGTGCTTACACACATGCAGAAATATAACACCTAGGGCAAACACATACACACACACACTGCACCAACACCGGTCCACCCTGTACTGCTGCCCCTCACAAACACACATACACACACATGTCAATTGGTGTTACCAGTGGCTGGCTTGGGCATACCTAACCCACACCCTGTGCATATGATGACACTGTGCCACCTCCTGCATACTACAACATCGGTGCAGGAAAATGTAAACACGCTGCTGATGCACAGGGTGACTACATAGATGTGTATAAGTAGTAACATGTTGGTAACTGTTCCACTATGATTGTGTGTATATCCCAGCAGTCCTGCTGCAGTAACTGTATGAATGTCCTGAATTGTTATCTGTACCCATACTACTTACCAAAGTGTACCAGCTGCACACCATCACATGCTACCATTGACTATGGGAATGCGCATCATGTGCTGTTATGTAGATTCAGCTATATGTATCCGTTCTGTCACACATGCATTTACACACACCCTGCTACCCCCACACATGCACATGCTCACCTGCCATTCCAATTGTTTATTACCCTACATGAGTAGCTGTAGATATATGACAGGTACACATTTGAAAAGTGCACTATGTGGATTACTATCGATTTCCTCCTCTCTACCTGTACTCACAGGGTGCAGGCAACCTCATTAGTTTAAAAGTGTAATGTGCATCAGGTACTGTGGTACCCTGATTGCCACATCAAACATGTTTTCCATACAGAAATGCACACACAGAAACATCCCACATCCACACACTTGCCACATTCATGCTTCAAAACACTATCTAGGTATATTCTGGTACATGTGCATGTTACAGTAGCATGTAACACTGTACTGAGTACTGGCAGTTGTCTGTTGTCATGTTGTTTGTATAGAGTAAAAGAATTGTTCGTTTATCCTACTTCATTTTGTGGACATTACTTGAAGAAGTGTTACCTTACATGCATTATTGGTACCAACACCTTCTCTGTTGTTGTTTTGTTTGTATAGGGTGCTGTCAACATCACTGTTTGTTAAGGGAAATGTGCACCCTGCAGTGCATAGCCCCATTTGGCTAAAGCCACATCCCACCCCCACCATTGTGCACACACACTAACCCCACCCACAGTAAAACACATACTTTCCATTTGCAAGATTCAAGCCCCTACTTAACTGTGTTATGACACTAGAGACAGACACATTAGCAGAGTGTGCTATTTGCATTAGTGGGAGACATCCTTTCTAATGCTGTACTTAGAGGGTGCTGACATCATCTGTGTTTAGGAAGAGGGATGTGCACCCTGTAGTGTGTTCTCCCAGTTGGCAAAAGGTACTTTTCCCTCACAGCATTATGCACACATACAAACCCCACTCATACTAACAAACATACATTCCCTTTGCAGGATTCAAACCCCTACCTAACTATGTTATGACACCGGAGAAAGACGCATTAGCGGAGCACACTATACAAATTACTAGAGAACTTTAATTCAGGTAATATAGTTATTGAGTGCTGACATCATCAGTGTTTCAAAAAGGGAATCTGCATCCTGTAGTGTACTGTCACAGTTGCTAATAGGGGCATTTCCCACACACACATCGATGTGTTTGAGGTTTGCATATGTGGGGGATCCAGTACTCCAGTGTGATTAGTATATGGTTCGATTGCAACAATGAGGGATATACTTCAAGTGGTGAGCATTTTGTACTCATGTTTGTGATGATCAGGTCTAGTATATCTGCCCCTCTTGTGGGAAAGTTGATTACCTGTTCCATAGCTAAAGAGTGTCTGAACTATGGGAACACTAGAGCTTGGGTATTGCGGCTTGAGTAATGTTCACAGTCTATGTTTGGGTAGCTGACGTCACCCAGTATGATGGTGTTTGCAGAGAAATCTATACTCTCCTGTGTGAGCATGAAGGCTGTGTGGGAGTCCTGAGTTTGAGAGGGTGCTGTAAGAGCTCCTCTGTGTCTCTTTCCATCTGGTCCAGGGAGGTACATCTCAGGTTGTTCACACCAGCATGGACAATGACTGCCTCATACTTGTACTTGCTGTGGAGTGACCTGTGTGCCTGTGTTATGTGGCACATTCTATCACCCGACAGGTAGCTAAATGTGACCCTACCCTTGCTCAGTCTGGAGGGCGGGACATCAGTCAACAGCTCATGTCAAGCATGTTCACACCCCTCAGAAATGATGTGGAAACCTTCAAAGCCCCCAGGCATGTTGAAAATATGGACCAGACTGCAGATACCTGTATAAAGGCATTCTATGGACACATTCAGGAATGCATGGATCATGCAATCACATATGAAAGCAAGACCCACTCCTCCAAAGGCAGACGTCCTGTGTGCTGGACACCAGCCATAAACAAACTATACAATAGAAGGATGAAGCCACTACATGATACAACAAACTCCCAAAATGTGAAGGCATCACTGATGAGTATTAGAAGACAACTACAGGCACTCATAAGATTGTCTAAGGCCATTTTTGAGAGAGGATTCCACAAGACACTGAGGATAATCACAAGGCTTCCTGTAGTTATGTTAGGAACCTGGGTGGTAATACCCAGATATGCTCAGAGGTAATCCAAGATGTCACATGAAATACAAAACACACAGACATTGCCATCATCCTAGTAGACAGGTTCACTGCTACCTTCTCCCCCCCACCACACCAAAAGGGCAAATATGTCTCCCAGAAGAGTGCTGCACCCCCTGACATCACAGATGCTCAGGTAAGAGCTGCCCTCTCCAAAGCAATAAACACTGCATCAATGGGACCAGACAGTGTCCCAGGCTGTGTCCTACATGAACCACAAGAAGGGCTACACCCAGACATAACAGTACTGTTCAATCCCAGCCTTACTACACGATATGTGGCCAAAGAGTGGCGTACAGCAAGAGTGGTCCCTCTACATTCAGGTGGTGCCTTAACGGATCCTGGACACTATTCACCCCATATGTCTGAATAGCATGTTCTGCAAAGTTATGGCAAGGATCATCATGAACCTCACATATATAGATATCGGGGACCTACCGACATGTCACCATACACCGTTTGGCTTTGTTAATGGCAGATCCTGCCTCTCATACCTGTTTGATTTCTTTGAAACAGTCACCAAGGCCACTGTCAAGGGGAAGGTGGTCTACACAGCCTACCTGGACCTTGCATAAGCCTTTGATACAATACCCCACATGTGCATTCTAGGGAAGCTCACCAGTGTACATATTAACCCCGATGTCACTACGGATATTGCACAGTGGCTCAAGGGCAGAACACACATGGTTAGAATTGCTGGAGCCATGTCAGCCTCAAACCAGTTACAAGTGGTGTCCCACAAGGCTCAGCCCTGGGAGCTGTCATGTTCATTATATAGTTATCAGAGGTACAGTCCAACATGGAAGTACTGTGGCTGAGCAAGTCGCAGATGACTGCAAACAGGACGCCATAATCAACTCTCCAGCTAACACACGCATCCTCCAAAAGGGCCCCTTGCAAACACACAACCTGTGCCACAGCCATGGCCTCAAGGTGAATGCCAAAAAGCGTATCGTCATCCCCTTTGTCAAACACAAAGTGACCACAAAGTACCACATATGTATTAATCCATTAAGTGCAGATGAAGGAAGTATGGACCTTGGGGTACACAAGTTGATAGCATACTACCATTTGACAACAACATGGACAAAGTGGTTAGGAAAACATTTTATATGGGCCACATCATCATGATGGGATTCACATGTAGATCAGGGGAGGACATTGTGCCTCTTTACTCATCCCTCATCATGCCCATAACTGACTACAATGACCCTGTTGGCATGCACCTTACCAGACACCTGCAGCAACTGGAAAGACCACATACGTACCTCGACAAGAGGATCAAAGGGCTCAAACAGATGCCACATACTGACTGATTAAAGAAACAGCAGCTCTACTCAGTGGCATACTGCCTCTTCATAGGCAATCTGTGCCTGACATATAAAGCCATGTCAAACCCTGACTTAATGGCCATGCTGCACCTCAGAATATCCAGATACCATCGGGATACACGCTGGAAAGACTTGAACCTCAGGAGTGATATACATAGGACATGCTGGAGGGGGAACATTCATAACTCAGAGGCTCCCTTCATTCTGGAATATTATCCCAATAGAGGTTAGGCAGAGTCACACAGTGACTATCTTCAAGAGTGATATTAATGACTGGATGTGACATTGTAGGTTTACCCTGGGTATCACTTATGTGTCACTGTTAGACAGAGGCACAGTATACTAACCTTGGAAAAGGGCATACTAAGATAGATTTACAATGCATGGTGAAAGCCACACACATTCTGGCTAGGTGTATAAATGCCCTGGGCAGATATCCTTGTATGAACCTATGGACCTATGTATCTTATTCACCATTGGCCCTATGTGAGTTAATCACCAATGCAATCTCAGTACTATGGTAGCATGTGCAAAGGTCAGTTGTTAGTCACCTCTATGGTACAGTTGTGGAATATGTGAGTCATGTAGTAATGTCACAGCTGCCACATGTACACAGTCAACCCTATCCCCTACCCATGGATGTACAACACATGTATGAGATGGAAACACATGGCCAAACTGTGGACTTAGCACTCTGAACCCAGTACTGGCATAACCTGTCAGGTGGCATGAAATACTACAGTGACTGCAATACCAGTCTGATGTGGACCTACACTGACAGCAATACAAGCATGGAAACACACCGGGCCATTCGTGGAGCCTAAGGATAGCATCCTACATGACTGGCAGACACCTCTGCAGCTGGAACGCAGGCATACGTTAGGCCTGCACACAGCACGCATAACACATAGCACACAAATCCTGTGTGCCAAACAAGCACAGTCTGTACAGCTATACAACACTACTGCTGCAGTTGTGTTAGGTACTTTTATTGTCCAGTACAGTGAGGACATGCTCACCAGCCTGGACAAGGTGGAGGTCACGGTGATATGCTCATGGGGCACTATGGTCCACCACATAACACAAGCATACAGGTCAGTCAGATGCATGGACACATATGACTCAGTCATTGTCCATGCCACCACAGCCGATGTGTGATGTCCCTCACTGGGATACTTGATAGGGAGCATGGAAGGGATCGCTGAGCAAGTGACACAGGCTGGTAGAACCCTGACCTTGGTTGGCATCAGACCCTCACCAGGGATGCTGACATATTACTGAATGCTAATGAATTACTGTAGCTACAACACCCTAGCTGAACGGTTCTTAACATGCGGTCACTGCATTGCTATGGAACAACGTCTTACCACTCCCACAACAGGTGAAAACATGCAGCATCTGTTCATCAACAACATGTAGACTATATGCCCCAGATCAGGTGTGTATCCCTCACTACTAGGCTGATAGCATCTACATCTCACACTGTATATACACATCCCACATGCAGCACCTGTACAGAAGACCACAGTCATAATGTTACCCTGTGCAAATACCATGTATTCACGTGGCAGGCATCACACATGACAACTATTGAAGGTCACAGGTACATATGTGTATTTGGCACACACATACATCATGTGTGCATTAGCATAACTGGTTTAATCAATGTCATGCATTATTGTGAGAGACAACCCGCACACATGGGCATTCTGTGTGGGCAAAACACACGTGACATGTCTGTAATCATAAGCCATAAATAATTGTGATATCGTTTAGAAAGGGGTATGTGCATCCTGTAGTGTGTTTTCCCAGTTGGCAAAAGGGATATTTTTATCATACACACTTACAACCCCTTCACACACACTTGCTGGATTCAAACCCCTACCTAACTATGTTATCACACTAGAGACAGACGCATTAGCGGAGCACGCTACTTGCATTACTGGGAGGTTTTTTTTCCCCTGATATACTTATAGGGTGCTGACATCATCAGTGTTTAGAAAGGCGAATGAGCATCCTGTGGTGTGTTTTCACATTTGCCAAAAGGGATGCTCTTTTTATACACACTTATCCTCCTTCACACACACTCACCACTTGCTGGATCCAATCCCCTACCTAATTATGTTATGACACTAGAGACGGACGCATTAGCGGAGCATGCTACTTGCATTACTGGGGGATGTTTTTTCCCCTGATATACTTACAGGGTGCTGACATCATTGGTGTTTAGAAAGGGGAATGGGCATCGTGTGGTGTGTTTCACAGTTGCCAAAAAGGATGTTTCTTTCATACACACTTGCCACTTGCTGAATTCAAACCCCTACCTAACTATGTTATGTCACTAGAGACGGACGCATTAGCGGAGCACGCTATTCACATTACTAGGGGATTTCTTTTCCCCTGATATACTTAAAGGGTGCTGACATCATTGGTGTTTAGAAAGGGGAATGGGCATCCTGTGGTGTGTTTCACAGTTGCCAAAAAGGATGTCCTTTTCATACACACTTGCTGGATTCAAACTCCTACCTAGCTATGTTATGACACTAAAGACGAATGCGTTAGAAGAGCGCGCGATTCAGATTACTGGGAGATTTCTTTCCTTGTGATATACTTATAGGGTGCTGACATAATCAGAGTTTAGAAAGGGGAATGAGCATCCTGTGGTGTGTTTACACAGTTGCCAAAAGGGATGTTCCTTTCATACATACTTACCCCCCTTCATACACACTTGCCGGATTCAAACCTCTACCTAACTATATTATGACACTAGAGATGGACACATTAGCAGAGTGTTCTATTCGGATTACGGGGAGATTCTTTTTCTCCTGATATACTTATAGGGTGCTGACATGATCAGTGTCTAGAAAGAGGAATGAGCATCCTCTGGTGTGTTTTCACAGTTGCTAAGAGGAACATTTGGACTAAGTGTGTGAGCATTCCCAGTTCAGCCTTCCCATGGCATGTTGTGTGAAAGATGTCTCATTTATCTAAGTGTGTGAGCATGCCCAGTGTGAGCTTTCCATATGTTGAACTCTGCAGCCCATCACATTTGTGGATGAGTGTGACCTTCAACAAATATCTCCAGTTTATGGTTGTGTGTTCTGTGCCATGTTGTGTAGTTCCTGTCCAAATGCTTTTTGTGTGAACACAACAGGGATTATACTGTGCCTGCAGGTTTTGCATGGGATACTTTGCACACAATTGTCAGCATCCGTTCATACTGACCTGACACTGTAGTACTGTATAGTGTAGTGGTTCAGTACTTTCACTGTGGTGGTCATTATCCTGGGCTTTAGTCCTATCACTGCTTTACATTTCCATAGTGTGCACAACAGCCTGGTTAGGGTCCAGTTGTGCACATCTGCACAAAGGCGGTGCCTCTACGGACCCTGGTAATTACCACCCCATAAGCTTAACAAGTCTAGTCTGCAAAGCTATGGAGAGGATCATAATGGAGCTCATAAACAAAGATATAGGGGACATGCAGACATTGGACCCGTCCCAGTTTGGCTTGGTCAAGGGCAGATCATGCCTTCTGAACTTGGTCGACTTCTTCGAAACAGTCACTAAGGCCATTGCTGAGGGAAGGGCAGTCCATACAGCCTACCTTGACCTTGCAAAGGCTTTCGACACAATACCCAACTCGGGTATTGTAGAAGGACCTACCAACCTAAATGTAAACCCATATGTCACAAGATGGGTTGCAAACTGCCTTAAGGACAGGACTCACAGGGTTAGAGTTTCTGGCGCTATGTCAGACTCCAAGCTGGTCACAAGTGGTGTCCCACAGGGCTCAGTCCTTGGCCCCCTATTGTTCGCCATCTACTTCTCAGAGGTACAGGCCAACATGGGAGGACTTTGGCTGACAAGGTTTGCAGATGACTGCAAACTGGGCGCTACAGTGGACAGTGCATCAGACACGGATATCCTTCAGATGGGACTCATGGACACTGATAGCTGGTGCCAGAGCCATGGCCTGACGTTAAATGCCAAAACATGTATAGTCATACCCTGTGGGAAAAGCAAGGTAACCCCAAGCTACCATATAGGTGGCAATCCTGTAAGCACAGAGGAGGTTATCATGGACCTGGGGACCCAGGTTGACAGTGGCCTTTCTCCTGACACTCACATTGCTAACGTGGCTAGAAGGACCTTCTACATTGCCCACCTGATCAGGAAGGGATTCACATCCAGATCTAGTGGGGTCATTGTTCCCCTGTACTCTTCACTTATCAGACCAATGATCGAGTACAATGCCCCATTCTGGATGTATCTCACCTGACATCTGCAGCAATTGGAGAGACCCCAAAAGTTCCCTACCAAAAGGATAAAGGGTCTCCAACATCTGTCATATGCTGCCAGATTGAAGACACTCCAGCTCAATTCAGTCACATACCGTCTGCTCAGAGGTGACATGTGCCTGACATGCAAGGCCATGTCCAACCAGGAAGTAACGGACATGCTCCACCTCAAAATCGCCAAATCCACCAGAACCACTAGGGCAAGTGACTTAAACCTTAGCAGGGATATAAGTGGGACATATTGGAGGGATAGATTTATCACTCAGAGACCCCCTATGCTGTGGAATACAATCCCGGTCCATGTGAGGCAGAGCACCTCACTGGCTCTGTTCAAGGGGAATCTTTACCTGTGGATGGGAGATCATAGGTGTACCCCGGGGACCGTCTCTGTGCCACTGCTGGACAGAGGCACGACAAACTAATGGGCACAGTATTGTTTCCATATAAGGGGTGGCGTACGCCACAAAACTCTGGGCTGGGCTCATAACTGCCTTAGGGCAGAGAGCCTGGTATAAACCTATGAACCTATCTGACCATGTTGCATTATGTTCGGATATGAACTACTTACAACAGCCTCATCCAACATCAGTAGTGTATTCCACAACATAGGTGTACATTGGCAAACACTACCGATGTGCCCTAGGCCATTTCTAATGCTAGTCAGAGAGTGTGTTTGTCCTTCGACACATTGTAAGTGTAGTTTGCCATGACATATGTCTTGTGAAGTATACTGTGCCTCTGTCTACCTGTGACATAACATTGATACCCAGGGTAAACATACCGTCTCCCATCCACTCATTAAGATTCCTGTTGAGGAGAATCAATGAGTGACTCTATGGATAACCTGTACTGGTGGTTTACTCATGCGTGGGGGTGGCTTCTGTGTTATTGATAATGCAGTACAGCTTGTCCTATGTATGTCAGTGCTGGGGTTCAGGTCCCTCATGTGCATAGCTCACTGCCATTCAGATTGTACAAGGTGCAGCATGTTCATTGATTCCAACTTGGACAATGCTTTCTACATCAGGCACAGCTTGCGTCTGGGTGGCCAGCATGGCAATGTGTGGAGTTGCACTCTGTTTAATCAGGCAACACATTACATGTGTTCAAGCTCTTTGATACTCCTGGTGAGGTACTGTTGTGGTCTTTACAGTTGATGGAGGTGTCTGCTGAGGTACACCCCACATGTGCTGTTGTGGTCATTTGTAACGCTGATGAAGGATAACTGCAGAACCACAATGACCTCCCCTTATCTAGATATCATAACCTTCATGATTAGGTTGGTATATGGATTGTTTCTGTTAACACTACAGCCACATGTTTGTCCTATGCAGGATATCTATCCCCTTGTGTACCCAGGTCCGTCATTACATGTGATGTATGTAATGGGTTAACACCTATGTGGTAATTGGTGGTCACTTACTGTATACCCACAGAGGTTGACTATACAGTTGTCTCCATTTCACATGCTGACATGGCTATGGCACCGGTTGTCTGTTTCTATGTGGCCCTTTTGTGGGATGTTTGTGTCAGCTGGAGTGTCAGATATGTTAGGCGGTTTGTAGTCCTCTGCAAACATGTTCAGGCACAGTCCTTACATGTTGGCCTGTACCTATGGGGCATATATACCAGACGGGAAAGGTCCCAGGACCAAGCTTTGTGGGATACCTGTTATATGTGGTTTGTAGTCTGACATGGCTACAGCATGTCTGGCCATGTCAGTTCTGTCGTTGGTCTGGTTTGCAACCCCTCTAGTGACATTGGGGTGTATATTTAAGCTGGTGAGCATATCTATATTGCACACGTAGGGTATTGTATGGAAGTCTTTGCAAGGTCCAGCTACACTGTGTGGACCACATTGCCCTCATCAGTGACCTCAATCACTGTTTCAACTGAGTCACACATGTTTAGGGGGGGCTGCACTTCATAAACCCACACTGGCTAGGGTCGGGTGTCAATAGATCCCCAATATCGTTATGTCTGCGGTACATGCTGATCCTTACCATAGCTGTGCAGACCAAGCTTCTCAGGAATCTGTGTTGGTTGTTTTTAGTATCCATTCAGGTGACACCTTTCTTGAGAACACCCACTGTTGTTGTACACTGCTCTTTGGGTACATATCCTGTGGTAAGGCTGACATAATGTCAGGGAGGCAGCGATCTGCTGGGAAAGATATTTGGCATTATGAGGGGGGGGTTGCACTGCACCTGTCAGGATGTATGCTGGCAATACGTGTGTGTGTTTGGTATGTTGTTTGTAATATCTGTGTGATCCAGAGCATATCCAGGAATTCACAACACACTTACTACCATCAGTTGCAGCAGCCTTGGAGTTATCCTTAGTGTTCTGTACAATTTGTATCATAGTAGGTCATGGGTTCATACTAGGCTATCCACCCTAGGGCATTTGTAAGCATAGCCACAGTGCATGTGGCTTTTGCCACCCCTTGCTATGTGAATATTAGGGCCACTTATGATTTACTTAGCTGTGCCTCTGTCTGGACATGACACAGTAAAGACCCCCAGTGTACATCTACAATTATCCATCCCATTATGCTAACTTCCTGTTGAAGAGTGTCAGTGAGGGGCTCTGCCTAACATGTAGTGGTATTCTGTTCCAGGGTGTGGAGAGACTCAGGGTTAGGTATCTGTCCCTCCAGCACATCCTATTTGATTATGTGTTAAAGTTGACATCTCTGACTCACACAGCTCCGATGGCTTTGGGTTTTCTGGGGTGGAGCATGTCCATTACTTCTGTGTTGGACATGGACTTGTACAACAGACATACAATGCCTCTGTGTTGGCAGTATGTGACTGCATTCGGCTGTGGTGTCTACAGCCAGGCGGCATATGAGATATAGTTGAGACCCTTTCTGACTCTTGCTGAGGTACCTTTGAGGTCTTTCAAACTGCTGCAGGTGCCAGGTAATGTACATCCCAAATGAAGCATTGTATTACAATATGGTCTGATAGGGGAACAGTATAGGGGCACAATGACCTTTGTTGACATAGATGTGAATCCTTTCATGATACAGTGTCCAATATAGACAGTCTTCCTAGACAAATTTGGCGATGTGGCTGTCACATGACAGGTGACTGTCCACTTGTGTCACTAGGTCCCTGATTACTCCTTCCACACATAATGGTTTACCACCTATGTGGTAATTTGTGTGTACCTTATTTTGTATTTGGTGGTACATTCATCCTGTCCACTGTCTTCAGGACAGTTGGGTGGGGTTCCTGTGTGTAAGAGTGTGGTCTGTAGCATGCTACAGACTGTACAGCAGTCTTGCGTACAAGTAGTTGCACATGGGTGGACTGCAATGACATAGGCATTGCCAGTTAACTGGACGTATGGCTGTCTGTGCTGAATATGGATACTCACCCTCCTTTTATGTTTTGTTACTGGTTTTGTGGCCATAACACAGGATATGTGGTATTACCTGGTAGTGCTGGTGTGCTGTCACGATGCTTGCAGCAGGTGTGTATCACTGGACAGACATCAATCTTCTCCATACTGGGGAGGGCCTCAGGAGCATGCATATTGAGGTTTACACATCTGGCATTGATCAGCATTACCCTTCTGTTTCTTTCCAGTTTTGTTTTCAATGGTGGTGGTTTGCTCTTTTCGGCCTTGCCTATGGGAGGATCTCTGTAGTTTGCAAAAGCCTTAGGCAATATCCAGACGCTCATGGGTAACAGGTGCAAGCCATCACTGGGACAGCAGCATGTCTCACTATGGAGTCACCTATTACAACTGTATCAGGCATGTTGTTTCTCCTTCTGTCCTGTGACTGTTTGGCACACCAGCTTTGTGTACTATGTGTTACATGTGCTATGTCTGGAGTTTGTTTTATTGGGTGTCTTCTTTGGAGGCTTGTGTTGGTGTTGTGTGTTTGTAATTAGGGCCTCTGGGAATGTTTTTGTGTTTATGTGTTTGGTTTACAGTCGTTGTAGGTCTATATGGGACTGGGTTTGTGGTGTATGTGGTTACCTTGTCCTCCTGACTAGTTTTGACGGTACTGATTTGGGCGTGCTCAGGCCCCGGTTTGGCTACCTAGTTGCGTCTATCACATACATTTGTATTTATTGGGGTGAGTTGTTGTGTGTGTACTTGGGACAGGTGTCACATTGCCACTGGATTCACAGATTCTACTTGTTTTGCCTGGCCTTAGTGGATTGTATGTGTGGACACATTTTATTGCCATACTAGTGAGCACTGATTACTTCACTTTTCATGTTAGATCTATCATGTGGTAGCTTCCACATTCTCTTCAATGGTTTAGTAATTTATGGTGTCCAGCATGCCAGATGCCTGGGTGTATGGCATTGTGTCTTGTTGTTTGTGATTGCAGACTCCAAGCACTCTTGGCTGTGTTCCTGGTATGCCTGTATAACATGTTCTGCAGTGTGTCCCATATTCTGGACCTGCACAGGGCTTTTCATGGATTCCACATTGGTTTGTAGGGGTGCAAGCTATGCTTTATACATGTGTTTCACTGTGGGAGTCCGGCCAGGGACTGGGGTTGTGATGTGTAACTACAGTGTGATTACTCTATGGTCTGGTCTTACCAGTGAGGGATACACTTCTCATCTTGACATCCAGTACACATATTTCTGATTATCACATCCAGTATGCTTACCCCTCTTGTGGAAGGGTTACATTTTGCATGTCCGTTTTGTTTGATGGATTCTGGGAAATTGTCTACACTTGTGTCAGTGCTAGTATAATACAAAGAGTATAGTGACAAACACCTCAAAAGCTGACTTCACACTTCTTTGGACTGAGATGGTATCCGTTAAGCCCACTGGGCCAGTGGAAACCACAACACACAATGGTGACTCCTTCACAGACACTTTCTACGGACATCTCTGAGATACCATGGGCCATGCAATCACTAATAGAAACATGACCGTCTCCACCAAGGGAATGTGGCCTGTCTGGTGGACCCCAGCCATAAACATACTGTATAACAGATGAAGGATACTAATGCAAGACAGAGCTACATCTCCTAAAGGGAAGGCAGCTGTGAGCAGCACTAGAAAAAAGCTACATTCTCTCATAAAGACATCCAAGGTCAACTTTGAGACATAAACACCAAAGACGATAGAGATAACCACACTGCCTTCTTCAGTTATGTCAGACACCTGGGTGGGAACCCTCAGATATGCTCTGAGTTGGTACACAACAACATATATTTCAGTGACCTGACAGATATTGGCAACATTCTGGCAGACAGGTTCAGTGCAATTTCCCCCTCCCTCACCCCCAACAGAAGATAGTTATCACAGATGAATGTAACCTCACTGTCATCTCAGATGTCCATGTGAGGGCCGCACTCAGCAAAGACAAGAACACAGCATCAATGGGACCTGATGGTATCCCCAGTTGCGTGCTATGTGAACTCCAGAAGGAGCTAAACCTGTATATACAAATGCTATTTAACCTTAGCCTTGCTACAGGATATGTACCTGAACACTGGCGTACAGCAACAGTGGTCCCACTCCACAAAGGAGATGCCTCCACAGACCCTGGGGACTACCACCACACCAGCTTAACCAGCCTTGTCTGCAAAGCTATGGAAAGAGTCATTATGGAGCTCATAAACAGAGACATTGGTGACCTACAGACACTTGATCCCACCCAGTTCAGCTTTGTACAGGGCAGATCCTGCATTTTGCACATAGTTGACTATTTTGATACTGTCAGTAGGGCCATTGATGAGGGCTACGCGGTCCACACAGCCTACCTGCACTTTGCTAGGGCCTTTGACACAATATCCCACTCAGGCATCATAGACAAGCTCAACAGCTGAAATATCAAATCATATGTCACAGGATAGTTTGCAAAATGGCTAGGACACAGAACCCATGAAGTCGACATTGCAGGTGCCTTGTCAGATTCCAAGCCAGTCACACGTGGTGTCCCAAAAAGATCTGTCCTGGGACCCCTCTTATTTGGCATTTACTTTTCAGATGTGAAAGCAAACATAGGAGGGTTGTGGCTGACAAAGTTTGCAGATGACTGCAACCTAGGCACTATACGTGAATACATCAGCCAGCACACACATCCTACAGAATGCCGTCACAAAGACAGATAGCTGGTGCCGGAATCATGGCCTGAAACTGACTGCAACTGATGTGTGGTCATCCCCTTTGGGAGGAACAAAGTACACACAAATCAATACATAGACAGCAACCCACTGAGCACAGAATACAAATCAGACACCTGCGGACACATGTAGATAGTGACATCTCATTTGACACCCATGTTGCCAAAGTGGTTTGAAAGACTTTCTATCTTGCCCACCTTATCATGAAGGGTTTTCCATCCAGATCACAGGAGGTCATTGTACCACTATACTTCTCCCTTATCAGGCCCATGATTGAATACAAAGCCCCATTTGGTATGTACCTCACCCAGCACTTGCAACAGCTGGAGAGACCCCAAAAGTACCTTACCAAGGAGATCAGGGGTCTACAACACATGTCAGATGCTTCCAGACTAAAGGAAATCCAGCTTTATTCGGTGGCATACCGCATACTTACAGGTGACCTATGCCTGACATACAAGACCATGTCCAATCAGGATGTGGTGGACATGCTCCACTGCAAGCAATCCAAATCCACCAGAACCATGGGAGCTGGAGATTTGAACCTCAGCACATACATGTATAGGACATGCTGGGGGATAGAGTCATAACTCACAGGCATCTCACACTCTAGCAGAGTATCCCAGTTCATGTTAGACAGAGTCCATCACTGACTCTCTTCAAGAGAAGTCTGGACAACTGGATGTGGGATTGTAGTTTTACCCCAGGGGTCCTCCCTGTGTCACTACTAGACAGAGGCACAGTCAAGGTATTCAATTATGTACGGGGGTCATAATGTGTCACTACTAAGTGAGAGGCACAGTATTCAGAATCTATTCTGTACACGTATTACCACTATAAGGGGTGGCAATAGCCACATCACTATGGCTAGGCTTATGAATGCACTAGGGCAGATAGCCTAGTAGTAAACTATGAAACTATGACACTATGGTGTATGTGTAGGTATTGTCAGTCAAGCGATATAATGTGGTTTGGGGGGCTTGATATCTTCCTGTCTTCCAACAGTTTGTTGGCTATTTCTTCTAGCATGTCAAGGGATCAGTTGCTAGTGTCCTCTCCTGCTCAGCTGGTGAACCTGGGAATATTGAGGCAATGTTACAATTGACGCATGTACACAGACAACCCTCTCCTTCTCCCACAAAACACAAATGCATGCAAGAGATCCAACTATATAGCCAACCTGGAGGCTGAGCTCTCTCAACATAGGACTGGCAGGACCAGAGAGGAGGAGAAGGTGACCACACACACACCACAACCCCAGTCTCACATAGCACTATCACAACTTCAAATCATACACATAAACACACAAAGACATACTCGGAGGCTCTGATCACAGATCTACCATACCAGCAGAGGCCACCACAGCAGACACCCAAACAACTGCCTCCACAGGGCACAGCACATGCAACACATAGACCACAGAGTCAGTGTGCCAAACATTCACAGCCCTTAAGGCCAAACACAATGCCAGACACACTCGTCATAGGTGACTCCATAGTCAGACACACTGACGTCCCGCTCACCAGATTGAGTAAGGAGAAGGTCACAGTAGGCTGCCTATCGGGCGCTGGAATCCACCACATGATGCAAGCACTCAGGTCACTCAACTGCAGGTACAAGTATGACTCAGTCATTGTCCATGCTGGTGTGAACGACCTGAGATGTACCTCCCTAGACTACATGAAAGGAGACATAGAGGAGCTCTCTGCTTATGTAGCCCAGGCAGGTATGACCCTGACCTTGAGCAGTATCCTACCTTCACCAAGAATGATGCCACAATACAGAGGCAAGATGATCAGCTGTAATAATTGGCTTAATCTATGGTGTCATTCAAAGGGTATCCAATGTCCGTCTGCCTGGGATGACATGCTGGACAAGCCATGCTGATTCACAGGGGGCGGCTTGCACCTGTCACCCCTGGGCTTCCGGAATTTAGCTAAGGCTCTTGCAACCCCCATTGTGCCTTTTTTAGGCAAGGCTCAGATTCTGAACCTACCACCCTAGAACACAAAAAAGGAAATGAACTAAGGGTAATGCTGCTCAATGCCAGACATCTCAACCTCAAGATGCACGCACTCGAAGCCCTTCTCAGTATGGGGAACATCGATGTCTGTGCTGTGACTGTAACCTGGTTCAAGGATCCTGACAGCACCCCAGCAGTATCAGGTGTTACCTCATATCATGCGTTCCGGACCCAAAATCCGGACGACACCAAGAAAGGAGGGTGGGTGTCCATATTCATCAAGGACGCCCTCACCTCAAGGTTGGTGGCAACACACAATGCATCGGTGACCATCCAGGTGCAATTAACCATAGGCAAGACTGCTCGGCAGTTTGTAGCAGGTTACAGGCCACCCTCTCAAACTCAGGAACCTCACACAGCTTTCCTGAAAACACTGGAGGGGATAAATGTATCTCCAAACACCATCATACTGGGTGATTTCAACTATCCAAATATAGACTGGGATCACTAATCAAGCCCCAACACTCTAGGCCAAAGGTTCCTAGAGTTCATAACCTCAAATGCCATGGAATAACTAGTCACCATCCCCACAAGAGGAGACAACATACTAGATCACATCATCACGAACATGGGGTCACAATGTTCAACACCAGAAGTATACCCATCATTGGTGAGATCAGATCATAAACTAATCTCACTGGAAGTCCACATCCCGCCCCCACCCCAGATAAAGAAGACCACAGTGTAGAACTTCTCAGAAGCCGACTTCACACTTCTAAAGACTTGTGTGGTCTCTTTCAAGGCCCCCAAGCCAGAGGAAACCATTACCCAAGCCGCTGAATCACTTACAAATGCCTTCTACCAGCACCTCCAGGACTGCATGGATCAGGCAATCCCACACAAAACAAAGACTCTTTGTACCAAAGGCATGCGTGCAGTCTGGTGGACCCCAGCCATAAACATGCTCTACATCAGAAGGAAGGAGCTACTACAAGATAGAGCAAATTCCGTAGAAGGGAAGACAACCCTGCTCATTATGAGTAAAGAACTGAGATCTCCCATTAAATCATCCAGGGAGGGGTATCTATACCAGGGTATTGCAGTCCCCCAAACATCTCAAATGCTCAGGTGAGAACTGCTCTATCCAAGGCGTGAAACACAGCATCCATGGGACCGGATGGTGTCCCCGGTTGTGGGCTCCACAAACTCAATGAGGTATTGAACCCGCAGTTAGGGCAGCTGTTTAATCTTGGCCTCACCTCAGGATACGTACCCAAGGAGTGGCGTATGGCAACAGTGGTCCCACTTCACAAAGGTGGTGCCTCCACCGACCCCGGACACTACCGTCCCATCAGCTTGACAAGCCTGGTCTGCAAAGCTATGGAGAGGATCATAATGGAACTCATAAATGAAGACATAGGGGACTTGCAGACTTTGGATCCAACCCAGTTTGGCTTTGTCAAGGGCGATCATGCCTTTTAAACATGGTTGACTTTTTCAGAATGGTCACCAAGGCCATTGACGAGGGCAAAGCAGTCCACACACCCTACCTTGACCTGGCAAAGGCTTTCGATACAATACCCCACTCGGGTATCATTGACAAACTCACCAGCTTAAATGTAGAGCCATACGTCACAAGATGGGTTACAAACTGGTAAGTGACAGCACCCACAGGGTCAAGGTTGCTGGCGCCATGTCACACTCCAAGCCTGTCACAAGTGGTGTCCCACAGGGCTCAGTCCTGGGCCCACATTTGTTTGGCATCTACTTTTCAGAAGTACAAGCAAACACAGGAGGATTATGGCTGACAAAGTTTGCAGATGACTGCTAACTGGGAACCATAGTTGACAACCCATCTGACACAGACATCCTTCAGACGGGTCTCATAGAAATGGATAACTGGTGCCAGAGCCATGGCCTAAAGTTAAATGCTAAACAATGCATAGTCATACCCTTTGGGAAGAACAAGGTTACCCCTAGTTCCCATATAGGTGTTACTCCTCTAAGTACAGGAGAGGTTATCAGGGATCTGGCCACCCAGGTTGACAGTAACCTTTCGTTTGACACTCACGTTGCCAAAGTAGTTAGGAAGACCTTCTACATTGCCCACCTCATCATGCAGGGATTCACATCTAGATCAAAGGAGGTCATTGTTCCCCTGTACTCATCACTCATCAGACCAATGATTGAGTACAGTGCCCCATTCGGAATGTTTCTGACCCGACACCTGCAGCAATTGGACAGGCCCCAAACATTGCTCATCAGATGGATAAAAGGTCTCAAATGTATGTCTTATGCTGCCTGACTGCAGGAACCCCAGCTCTATTCAGTCGCCTACCATCTGCTCAGAGGTGGCCTGTGCCTGACATACAAGACCATGTCCAACCCGGAATTAATGAACATGCTTCACCTCAAAACCTCTAACTCCATCAGATCTACAAGGGCAGGAGACTTAAACCTCAACACGGCTATTAATAGGGCGTGCTGGAGGGACAGATTCATCACCGAGAGACTCCCTATGCTGTGGAACATCATCCTGGTACATGTGAGGCTGGGCACCTCGCTGGCTTTGTTCGAGAGAAATCATGACCAATGGATGGGAGATCGCAGGTATACCCCAGGGATAACCTCAGTGTCACTGCTTGACAGAGGCACAGAACAATAATGGGCATATTATCCTTAGAACTGAAGGGGTGGCTGAAGCCACAAAACTCTGGGCTAGACTTATATATGCCCTAGGGCAGATAGCCTAGTATGAACCTATGAACCTATGTACATAGGCCTGGTGCAGTTCCTGCTATTAGGACAGTGGTCTGCAGCAAGCTATTTAGTAGTAGGCAGTTTTAGCAATTGGTATTTGACCATGGCTAATCCATGTTGCTTCTTGTTGTGGTACCAACATGGGGGTGTGGTTATTCCTGACATTTATTGCTAGTCACCCTCGTTTTGTAGCTTGTTCCATGTTTTTGCACATGTACATCCCTGTATGAGGTGTGACCTGGTAGTGTTAGGGTGCTGGTGTGGGCTTTGACCCAGTTGTCTATTACAGCACTGATATCTACATCCTCTATACTGTGTGCGGTTACACTGCACACATCTTGCTGTTTATACTTCTGGCATTGGGTAGCATTACATCTAGGTTCCTATCCCTTGTGGTACCTGTGAATGTGGGTTTGTGTTTTTGTGGGTTGTGATGGGTGAGGGTGGATGTTAGTCAGGGTCCTCAGGTGTGCATATGGTACATGGTGTTACATTACTTGGCACATGGCATTCATGCCTCGGGTGGTGCTGCAGGGCTGTCTCTGTCGGATGCACATACTACACTCCCTGTACATGTTTGGAAGCAGGTTGTGTCATGTTAGGCATCCCTGTTACTATATGAGTGAGTCAGAGCGGGTATCAGTCCCAGTGTTCCTACTGACCAAGTGTATGTGCTATGCGTTGCCTCTTTGCCAAGGCCAGGGCATACTGGGCATGCCTCCTTCTGCCTACTGGGGCAAGGTCAGGTTGTTCCTCTCCGAGTCACCCTCTGCCTGTGGTGGCCTTGGCAATGGTGGGGGTATGTTTGGCCCAGCCCTATGCTGGTCCTGCTGCAGCTGTTTCCGCAGGATCATATTATGTAGCATAGCTCATATCATGATCATTTGGGTACATGTAGTTGGTGTGTACTGCAAGGCTCCACCAGATGTGTCCAGACACCGGAACCGTGACTTGAGCAGCCCAAACACACGCTCTATGACATTACATGTTTGTGCATGTGCCTCATTATGGCGCTCTGTTCAGGTGTGTGTGCATTTCTGATGGGTGGCATCAGCCACGGCTCAAGTGCGTAACCTGCATCCCCCACTAGGTGTCCGTGTGGGAAGTCCCCACTGGCAAATGATTGGTACAGCTGCGTCAGATGCCAGATGTGGGAATCGTGGTAGCTCCCAGGGCAGCCAGCACACACATTCATTATTATGCCCTGGGCATCACACACAACCTGACAGTTGGAGGGGAAGCCCTTGCGGTTCATGTAGGCTCTACCCCGCTCACCGGCTGGTGCTTTGATGCGTATGTGCATGCAGTCTATTGCACCCAATACCTCAGGGTATCCCGCTATTTGCTGGAAGAGACGCATATTGCTGGCCACAACCTCACGGGCATTGGGGAAATATACATGATCACCGACATGTGCTGACATGGCATCCAGGAACTGGTGCAGTACCCTGGAGGCTGATGCCTGTGATATCCCCATCATATCACCAGTTGGTCTCTGGAAGGTACCTGTTGCTAGTATTCTTAGGCCAACACATACCTTGGTTTCCACTGGGATGGGTTCCCCTCTGTTGGTTCTGTGTGTGAGGCGTGGCCTGCACAGCTCAACAATTTGCTGCAGGAGGTCTCTTTCCACTCTGTAGCACTCTACTATCTCCAGCTCATGTAACCCATGGTAGGTGACCCTGGGCCTGTATACTCTTCTCCTTCTCCTCACTCTGGGTTGTCTGTCAGCATCTGCATTGTCACCACCCTCAGCAATTCGCCTATGCCTGATTATAACAGCTATGGCAGCCCCTAGCATTTCTGCTCTGAGTTCAGCTTTTTTCAGTTTTCAATTCTGATAGCTTACTTTCTTGCAGTATCTCTTGTGAGAAACACCCTGCACTGCTCTTTGCAGTGTTTTAAGTGCTGGGTTGGGCTTCTACTCTGCCTGTGTAATTGCCTGCTTCCAATTGTTTCCACCAATTAACTCCAGCAGTAGTCTCTAGCAGTTTCCCTGTATTCTGGTTGTTTCCTTTTTCCTCTCTGTTTCCTGAGGGGGAGCAATGTGCACACCAGCTTAAGCACGCTCACAGTTACTTAAACGCACGCACACATCCCTACACGGTGTTAAATGCGCGCACACATCCTTACACGGTGTGAACTTGGCTGATTCACGGTAAAACACGCGCACACTGCCTTAAACACGTGCACACCCGCGCAAACCGTTGTAAACGGTTTGCAACACGCTCCCACATGTTGAACCTGCCTTACATGCGCGCACACGCGCGCATGCACGTATATCAAGAAAGTTTGAGTGTAGGCATAGTGTGCACCCTCTGTTTCTTGACTTTTCTAGTGTTCTGTTGGGACACACCTCTCTCCCTGATGTCTGTCTGTCATCTGTCACCTTACATTACCCTCCAATCTGATACATTTAGTTCTATCATCCCCCCCATGATGTCACCTACCTCTTACTCTGTTCCTCCCCCTTCTATAACTCTTACACTACTCAGAAAGTGCTCATTACCTATGTGGCAGTGTGATTCAGTATTGTAACCCTCATTTACATAGGATTGCCTAGTAATGCTTAGTTACATGTCTTACACGGAGCTTCCCCCCCTTGACAACCACTAAACGGAGGCCATATTGTTTTTGGTCTGCAAGTCCCTCCATTGACATTCCATGTAATACATAAATCCCACAATTGTGGGCTTATAGGCTTCGGTTTTCAGTTTTAGGTAGCGCACCCCGTTTGCGCAGGTGTGCGCTGCAGTTACACATCATAATCCCACGAAAAAAAAAAAGTTGTTTAAAATATTTTTGCAACACTTTTTCATGCCAATGGCCACATATTTGGCCATTGGCATGCTTAATGTAACATATGCACCCTTTATTTGGAGCTG
>NC_056741.1:1247400369-1247402869 GCF_019279795.1 Protopterus annectens | reverse complement strand
GCACTAATTTAATTACATAAAAAATCCTTTTTAAACCAAGTGACAAAAGGCATGAAAATGTTAATAACCTCATAACAGTTCTAAAGCTCTCTTCTTTAAAACTTGAGGCAATGAAATATACTCACTAATGCCTGGTATTGTGTTAGAATGTAATTTAGTGATCCAATAAAATTCTCTGTGTTCTAAAATATGTTCCCACCACCCTCCTCCTTCATTATTTGGGACCTGTTCCAAAATACTGAATTTAAATTTTGTAAACCCTTGACATTGTAATAGGTATTTGTACAAAGAATTGTTGATGTTACCTTTTAATATTGCATGTAGATGTTCATATATTCTAATTTGTAACTTTCTTTCTGTCTTCCGTACATAACTTCAAGTCTGACAAATTGAAATGTATACTAAGCCTTTTGTGTTGCAATTACCTTTTACTAGATTAAACAAATCCCAAATAATGAAAGAGGAGGGTGATGCGAACTTTAGAACTGTTGTCTCTGTGTGCTCTTAAGGGAAATTGCAGTTGATGCAGAGAGCTGCATCTGGAAGTACTGCGTGTACCTGTTATCCTCCCAGTGTATGTCCCCACTGGTGTCAGTGGTGAGTATTGAGGCTTCTTGATTACCGTTCCAGTGGTGGGCTGTCACACCTGTCAGAAGTTTGAGTTAAAGCTATCAAAAGTTCCAGCTCAACAGTGCCTCTCAATCAAATAGATTTTAGCCTCATGTTTTGGTCTGTTTTTCATAAAATTGTGTTTTTCTGGCAAATTTTTGGCAAATCATTAAAGACTAAAATTAGAAAATAATGACAGACATTTGAATAATAGACTTCATGCCCTTCAGAAACTTCATACTAATGCAAAACATGTTCTATCAATTTGCTAAGTTTGTAAGAGCAATATTTAAAACTTGTCCCTATTTTTAGGTCTTTTTCTCACTTTTATTTACGGCTTTGTCCAGATTTCTTGTTCTAAGAGGCACAACAGCAAGGCAATGAGCTAAGATATTCAGAAACCAATAGAAATAAGTGTGCTGGCTGCATTATATTGCAAACGAGTGCATGCCTGGTTGAGCAATAAGGCTAATAGACTTAAAAAAAATCTTCATCTGTTCACATTATTCCTGTGATGAGGAAATTAAGACAAATAAGGACGCACTATTGAGCAACTGTAATGACAAACCAAACAATTATATTTGCATACGTATCAGACATTCAGTAATTTGAGATGTTTATACGTATGTGGTGAAAAAATACTTCCTCTATTCAGATTATTCTTGTGATGAGGCTTATTGTAACTGTATGGTAACATAGTCTAGTGCACATTGAACGTGTGTAGCATTTCTGCCTGGTGATTGTTTGTTTTGCCTTACTGTGCTGTGTATGTGACTTCATTTCTGGATATATTTTTATATGGTTAAAGAATGCATGTTGGTGCTTTGTAGAATCACTTACTCTGTCTTTATGATTTAGACCAATTATCTACAGAGAATGCCAGAGCTACAGTGATCACTGAACTTTTCACCAGGACTACAACTTCTCTGGGACTAATATAAGGCACAGAAGTGGCATTCTGGTAAGAAAACAGTTTTTAAACACGTTTATTGAATGATCACTTGTGTACTATGATATATTAGAGAATGGGCAAACTGTACATCAGCATCCTGATTAGAGAATGAATGTTCTCCAGCAGGGTATTAATGTACAAGTAATGCCCGCTGCAAAAAAAAAGTCTGCCGCTTCACATGCTGCGCTCGGGCAGAAAAAAAAAACTGTCTAGCATTATTTTATGCTTGATAAACAGCGCTTTAGCTGTTTATCAAGTGGGCGGCTGCGGTGGTGCAGCGATTAGCGTTGCCGCCTCACAGCAAGAGGTTCTCCGGTTCAATCCTCGGCTGGGGTGCCTTCTATGCGGAGTCTGCATGTCCTCCCTGTGGTTGTGTGGGTTTCCTCCAGGTGCTCTAGTTTCCTCCCACATCCCAAAGACATGCTTAGGTGGATTGGATACTCTAAATTGGCCCTAGGTGTGAGTGTGTGCCTTCAGTGGAAGGTTGGGCGTCGGGCTGGCAACTTGACACTCTAAAAAACTCCACTGCCAATCATGAGTGGACAGGTGATCTGCTGTGGCGACCCCTAACCGGGAAAAGCCAAAAGAAAAAGAAGCTATTTAGCAAGTATAAAATAAAAAAAATAAAGTGTGTGTGTGTGTGTGTGTGTGTGTGTGTGTGTCCCCTGATGTCTGTGCCTTGTTTAGCAAGTGTAAAAAAAATACCTTGTGTGCCTGTGGTATTGGGCCTCATAACACTCCTGGCATTAATTACACATTAACATACACCCTGTCAGGCATTATTGCTTTCGTGTCCTACGTTTGTCTCTGGAAGGTCCTTGTAGCAAGTACAATAAGAACCACATATGCCTTGGGGTCTAGTGGTATGGAAAGTCCACAAATTCAATTTCTCCTGATCCTTAATGGTACCTTTTTCATTCATGCCACCTTCTACAAAGT